>NC_091864.1:6100606-6403636 GCF_019399895.1 Cardiocondyla obscurior
TAGTGTGGCATGGTGATATGCGTGGTGGTCAGTTGCACGCGGGTATGGATTTTCACGGGAAGCGATCGGGAGCGAGTCTGCGCCAACCCGGAATGGAACGCCGCGGCCTATGTCGCGCCTCTCCGACCAATCACGTTCAGTGCCACGCGCGTCGCACCACGGGCACAGCAGTGTCGTAGGAGCCTTTGCTGGAGAAGACTCGTTCCTACGTTTCGTCGCAAGTGCTCAGCAAAGGAATAAAGGTAGGTGCTTCGCAACCCTTTTGCCCAGGTGCCTCTAACCTCTTCGCCTCGCATCCCCTCTTCCTCCTCGTCAAGTTATCATCACATAGAATGGTATTGTTTAGCTGTCACGTTCCATCCTCCGTCGCGGTGACACACGGGCAAATTGGGCGGAAGGAATCGAGTCCTGAGAAACAAAGAGTGAAAGAAAACGAAGGGTGGGAGGGTTGAGAGGGCAGGAGGAACAAGTGTAACCCCATACAAAGGTAAATTTCGTTATAACGTTAATAAGACAGCTGCTCGTGGAATTTTATCATTCACGCGAGAGTATTTTTATTCAGAATGCGTTACGTTGAATTGGAGTACTCTCGTAGCATATATACATATATATACATGTATAAATTTAGAGTACGATAATCGAATTAAAATCCGCGTCATAGGAAAAGACGATTTCGAAGTTATCAAAATATAAAATAAGAGCTTGTGTGCGAACAAGAGGTCTTTGTCAGAGATAATCGGCTTTATTACTTTTCGCAAGAATATCAGTGGGTCACATCATGTGGGATTGCGCAAAATCTCGATACGTCGGAGTACGCGTATATCTATTAATTCCCATATGCGCTCGGATAAGCGGCTACATTCACGTGTCGACGTATCGATGACAACGACTTCATGCGTACGTCATCTTGATAGGCCGTGACTCGTGCGCGGCTGTGCGCGGCATGCGTCAGACTCCGAGTACTCCAGCGTGCATATATAACGCGTGTTTACACGCCGGCGGCGCAGCTAACATCCGGACGCTTCGGGAAGGAGTGCGCTGACGACGCGACAGCGATCGCGCGCTTCCCGGTGATCGAGCGCCCATCGAGAATCTTCGCGTCGTGTGATCGAGCGGCGCCGAGTCATTTATCCTGAACGTCTCCGCCAGCGAGGCGCCGCGCGACCCTCGGGCAACTTTACGCTGTAAATCGCGCGGATCGAAGCGGCTGGATGGCGCGACCTGCCGCACCGTCACGATTGGTGTAGCGCGCGTACTGCACCGTTTCGTGATCCGCCGCGCCGAACGTCGTGTCCATTTCGTCAGTTTCGTGGACGACGCGGCGATCCCGTTGAGCTTGTGGAACTTTTCTTCTCGCGAGGGCCAGAGTATGAGACGAGTGTGATACGTAAGTGACAGAAGTTTCCCGGATGCGAGAGACGCATCTCCGCGATACGACGGACGCCGAATAATAGCGCGATCGTTTCGCACTTACCGCTACGCGCGTGAAAACGTTTCACGGTGAGCCGTTAGCAGGTAGATTGATCGGCTGTAAAGACCCACGCGTATGTGCTTCTTCTTCCGTAAAAAGTCTTTGACGATTAGAAGGGCTGGGCGGGAGCGAGAAAAGAATGACGTGCACTTTTGTCGATGGCAATCTGTTTAAATTTGTATATTTTGTCGTATAAGCGCGTATAGAAAAAACAAAAAAAAAAAAAGCAGAAAAAAAAGTAATTGTTGCTATTGTGTATTAATGAGCATATTGCAACACATTCCAATGTAGATATAAGCATTAATGGTCAAACCGCAATAAGCTGAATATGCAAGTGACGAAAGAACCATTACACGTCGCCATTTTTTAAACTGCTCCGCGTTAATTACAATAAAGAGATACAATTAATTTCCATTTAAATTAAATAAGTGCGACTTTGCAACTGTTAATTGGTACTTACTCTTAAACTCAACGTTTAAACTATGTAAAATTGAATAATAAATTTGTTACATCAGAGATCAGTAATAAAGTTAAGCGGAGTGTAGCATTAATTAATATCAATAAGCAGATCAGATTTTATTAATAATTCATATTATGACAATCAAATCACAAAGTAACAGTTACGTCTTTTTACGGTTCCTGGTTATTATGACGTTTAATATTGCATTATATATTATTTTCTCACGACTTTCTTATCGCAAGATAAGAATTCTTATGCGATAAGAATAGGATCATTCGGCATGATTTTCTGATAATACAAAAGAGGAGACTAGAGAAATTATAATGCAACATTATAATTTTTTAACAGTAGCGAACAATTAAACGAAGCGAGCACTTAAAGTGACGAATGTATTTGCAGAATTATGGAGGACGTGATGGCCATGCACGGCGTGAAAGAGGTGAATGGTGACACAGACAGGATCTATTATGAATTGGATGGCGAGGGCGATGCTGATAGCTCGACAACACCAAGCCACAACGTAGATCACCGTGATCGTGAGTACTATCGATTGTCATTTTATAATATAACTAATCAATGAAATGGTTTAGATCAATTACCTATGCAAAGAGCGATTGTTGTTTCAACGTAATTTACGGAGGTAATCATAATTGCGGAGCAGAATAATAGAGACGTATTAAAAAAAGAAAAAAGAAAAAAAGAATGACGAAGTTATTCTCTGTGACTTTTTTTTTTAAGTTGTCAGAAAGTCATTCTTTGATAGACATTTAATCAAATTTAGTAAACTTCTCATTGTTATTTGAATTTAAATTATTAAAAATATTTGTTCTCGGCAAAGTTTTAATTAAGGCTTTGCATTCCTCCGTGATTTCCTACTTTAAATAGCTGATCACCTCGCTTAACCGCAATTATATCGCGAAATAAGCGCGAAATGTATCGTGGTATTAAACAGTGCATTATAGCAGTCACGATTCGCATAAACTCGTTACAACGTTTTATTTGGCTGCACGGAAGGCGAAGTTAATTAAAGTTCACGAGAGGAATACGGATCGATATAAATTATATGCGGCAGGCGCGCGAATGAAAGACAAATGCACCGGAGATTTTTCGTCGTCAGAAACTCGTTATAATTCTCGTAAGGTTATTACGGAAATGCTAATCTGAAAAATAAATAATCGAAAAAAAGAAGAAAAAGGATTAGATAGATATTTCCAACAGAACTAGATAAAATTATGAAGTTTTTTTATAAATCAATGGAAATGAAAACTGTTCTTTATTTTAATATTTGCGCAGTCCTATTACGCATTTATTATAAAAATTTATTGTTTATAATAACTTTAAGACACGCTTTATATGTAGCTTACAGAAGTGGGTGATTTTAATTATCAAAGACTAGTCAGTAAGAAGGATTATTCGAAAAAAAACTCACTTCACCTTCCTTCCGAAGTAGGAAGATAATTCTTAACTTCTTCAGTACATACTCTTGTTAACGGATACGAGCAAAAATTTCGGAAGTTGGCAGACAGCCTAGGATCTTCTCTTTGCAGATGATGCCCGGTAGTATTTTGGCCGTCGTTACAATGGTGCCGTCGGTGTTCGTTTCGTCTCGTCAGTGCGAGGCGAGACTTTCGGAACGTGAATAGAGGGCAAGAGCTTCTCAGAAGTAAAGCCACGGTTTGGTTGTTCGTCACGCGGTAGTTTCACGGTGCTCCTCGTTGAGTCGCGTTATGCACAGTCGTAAATTCCGAGATAAAGCGTCGTTACATGAAATTCTGAGAATTTCTAGCAAAACGCCTCTTTGCAATAACTGCACGATCGATACAGCGATTGTTATTAATGGTGAATCTGGAAAAATGAGTGAAGTTTAATAATTTCGCGAAAATAGCTCCGGTGACGGGTTTTGTACAGGCGAGTTTGGCAATAATTGGCCGACTTCCACTTCGTAAAAATCGTTCACAGTTCTTAATCCCGATCAATTTCGTCTAGGTGAGTCATGAACAACGTTTGACGTAAATAAGCTGTTTTTTTTTCTAAATTTTTCAATCAAAGTTAAATGTTTTTACTTACGTAATCTTCTAATTGTAAGTGGCTCTTGACTTGGTTATTAGCAGGAATTGTTTGGTGTAAAAATAAAGAAGGCCAAGTCACTTCTTTAAGAAACAATCAGTTACGAGTTACCGAACGAGATAATTTTTTAACGAATTACCTCACAATTAGTTATAACAATAGAGTACTAAAGTTTTTGCCGAATTTTAAAATTAAATTAAAGGTTTGTTTTTATTCAAGAATTTAAAACTTTTGTTTGTTACCTAAGTACACATAGGTGAACTAGCAGTCTCGTGTTTTGCAATCGCGTAATCCAATCGGAAAATATAGGATTTCACGTTTGAGCTCGCGCAATTCGAAATTGTCCCGGCGTTTCTCATTGTCCCGTTCGCTTTTGTGACCTTCGCGCGTGGTGCTGGCACGTTTGATAAGTACGCTGATTAGCACGTAATTTAGCGCGACGTCTCCAACGTAGTTAGAACCAAGTCACGCGCGACAACACGCTAAAGTTGCTTTGCTGGCATCGAGCTCGATCCCTATCTCTCGCAAACGATCATAGAATCTCCTCTTTTCGAATCGCAGAGACGCGGTATCGCGAAGGACATTTATTCTGTGACATCCTAGAGAATTTCCCAAGAATTCCTTATCGGAGAGGACAAGTTAATAAATTTTCTGCCGAAGTAAGGTGAATCGTCGATAGTGCAATTTACGCTGCAACGAGGATCGCGTGACTCAGGGCTAGGAAAAATGTCGATCAGAGGCGTTACCACTTCGGAGAACGAAGCATTCCTTGGTTCCTTACGCCTGTCGAACTTTCTGATCGATCCGGACGAATATTACGAAGGTAAAAGCGAGCGCGGGAGCTCGCGTTTGTGTAAAATTATGCTGCGTTGCTTAATTACTTGATGTTGGGATCGACGCAATTGACAAAACGCATTTGTGTCGACGTTACATTACTGTGGAACTGTCCCAGATAACGGGCACTTCTGCATTTAGCGGAAAAATTTGTGTAACGTGTGAATAACAACGATGACGAATCTGTATCCGTTACAATCGTCAGCATTTCTTATCTTGTCAATAACATAACTAACGACCCGGCATTATACCTATACGTTATATGTACATCCTTTTAATTGTTTTTATTGCTAAATTATTGTGTTTATCGCGGGAAATTGCAAGTTTTTACGCCTTTTTATGGCTTTCCGGAATTTTTTTCAACCGTATATACGTGTTACATATTGTCGCTCATTTTCTTGAACCAAAGAAGGTTTTTTTTCCATTAAAGTCTTAATTACAGAAATACACAAGTTACTGTGAATATAAGTCGGAGATAATACTGTAATTATTAAAGGAAACATTAGTGAAATGATTGCTATTCCATTCAAAAAATAATAAAGTTTTTTTGCATTCATTATTCGAATGACAATGTTTATGAGTTTCAAACAGTTTGTATTTATTTCTGGTCATAATTGAAATTTAAGTCAGTATTTGCGTATAGATTAAAAAAAACTCAAGCAAAAAAAGAAAAAGAAAAACTTATTACTGACGTCCCATTAATTATTATCTTTCTTTTTTTTGTAAATAATTAAAAAGAAACATTTATTAAATTAAGAGAATGAATTAACTCTGATAAAGAGGCACTCGCACTATATTAAATTGTTGGTGACAAACAATGTCAACATGTTTAGCATTGTTAGATTTATATCTTGGGTAGTATCGGATACAAAACGAGAGAAAGATAAATACGCCTCGGTGAGATCGTGGATAAAAAACGTGCCGCCTACGTTGATTGTTAGCGCAGCTCTTAGAGTTACAAAGGGGCAGGTGATATTTTTTTAAACGGCCGCACATTATTTACGGCTTATACAATTGTCAACAATAGGCCGGCCTTTCGCACGCACATCCCCCGTTCTGTCGCTCGTACATAATCCGCCGGACACCTACGTGGTTACGCATGCACGCGTAATGATCATGCGTGTCGCGCTGCGACGAGATGTAGGTCACCGCGGAAATAGGTACGCGCGCCGCCGTCGTGTGTCCGCGAATGTGTTATTGCAATGAAAATACGAAAACGTGCATTTCGCTCGCGCTGCCGCGCGTTGCGTGATGTTTACGCCAACTTTTTCCCTCCCCCCCGATACGCTCCGCGCGCGCGTATGATGAATAAAGCTAGATATTAATACATCGATAATGCGGGAATGTGGCGTAGATCCAGTTCCAAAAATCTCATCGAGCGTATTATTAGTCCTTGCGTCGCCACGTGCAACTTTCAATCCCGCAGAGTTATTTAGGATTACGTCGGGTGTCTGTTTCGAAAATGTAAAGTTCTCCAGAACCTCTTGAAGGAATGTCCGCGGATATTTGCGCGCGGCGGATAAAAATTCATCGCGCCGGGCCGATGTTTGTAACGATGTTTTGTAATTAGGGGACCTCTGCAGCGAACCTAATCGCGTATCGGCGTCCACGCGCGGTTCCGCACGCGCGTACAATCCACGCGCGAGCGTACGCACGCGGATTCCGTGATGCGGCACTGCCGCCAAGATTCTACCAAGCATTTCCTCCCTTCTTCTCATCCTGGCATAGTCATTGCATTCGACACTCTCGCAAACCAGTCGGTATGGTCAGTGCCCCCCGACGCGTCGTCGATTAAACACGCGGCAAAGTGTCTCTCTTTCTTTCTCGAAAGAGAAAGACCTCTCCGACAGTGAACTCATATTCTGCGTTTTTCTACGCGGCGAAGTCGTTGTAAACTGCTCGGCGATAGATAAACTGGGAGTCGCGCGGGATCGAGTGACCATCAAGGATCCTCCCGGAAGGGCCTCCTCGTGTCGCAAGTTTGTGCAAAACTTAGAGAAACTTCGCAAATTCGCATCGCATGGACCGACTTGTCCGACTATTGACACTCGCGATTTAAAACTTGGAATTAAAACGAATCGCGAAATGCGTTTTAAAAAGTTTTTCTTTTTATTGAAATATCTCGGACACTCTTCGTCTCTCGAGTGATCATTAGCAGCAGTAAATTACTGGCGTAACGAATGCCAGAGTCTTTTATCAGGTTTTTGTTGAGTTGTTTTTGATTTTGAAAAGAATAAAGTGTCAAACGAGATATGTCGACGCCAACTCTAGTACAAGTTGACGTAATATAAGACTTTGAATCGAAATTGTCGTATAAACTTTAAAAGAATCGTTGCTCAATTCATACGCATACATATTTATAAAGTAAATTTTTTTTTCAAATTTAATTTTCTTAAGTTAAATTTTAATTTACAACTAAAAGATTTAAATGTGTTTAAACGATGGTTCTTTTTGATAACTCCAAAGGAAAAGAAATATCTGCAAATTTAATAGAAAATATTACTACATTTGTGTCTTTTGTTATGAACGTAACTTTTTTTTTATACATGGAATAAAAAATTACTTGATCAAAGTAAGCGATTAATCGCCGTCGATGCGACGCAACAGCTCGTTAAATATGTTGATCATTGTCGAAAGTCACTCCGTGATTAGCATCTCACGTTGTAACAAGAAACGTTAAATATCGATAAATTCATGATTCACTTCTTACGAATTCGAGTAACCTTATACGACGTTTATCTTTGTTTCACGAGTCATTCGAATCGTTTACCCAGGTATTCACAGCGTGCTTCTTTTTACGTAAACTTTGTGGAAAGTTTAACGAGTTCTTTAAATAATTTAAGTGCAGGTGTTTTTTATTTTTTTTTAATTTTATATTACAAAAACATTTCAACTTACTGTGTAACATTCCCAAAATATTCTTGACTGATGATTAAATTTGCTTTTAACATTTGCTCGTAAATTTCGTCAGAATTTTATTTTTCCGTCGCAGATATTTTATCTGGAAATAATGTTTTCTTATTCGCCAACGGCAACGTTCGCTTATCTCGTGCACGCAGTTCGAGTGGAGTTCACGCAGACGTTACGTGAAAATCCGAGATACGAAAATAAACCCGACAATTAGATCCAAGAACGAATTAAACATTCATCAACAGTGATTCCAAGTCGCGTTTAATTCTCATTCTTTGCAGTATTGTAATTCACACTCGGCGGATCTTCGCTAACGGTGAAAAACGGTGACTTCTGAGGTGCCGACCTCGAGGAGAACGATCTAGAAATATTTCTTCGGGTCATCTATTTATAGTGCAAGCTGATGTTTTCATTCGCCGCCGTCGATGTTCAAATAAGAAGCGAATCTGTTAAACAGCGCACGTTGCAAATTCTCTCCGTCGATAATTTGCTATTGATTTACGTTGGAATTTGCCATTTTGTTTTATACATTTCTCTTTCAAAACGAAAGTTATTGACTCCACCGTTCCCAAGCGCACAAATTCTTTTGCAGAATAAATTTCGGCGCGAGTTTACGCTATTGTTGGGCCACAAATAACCGTAATTTGCGCATACGAAAGCCACAACTATGTATAATTATTAGCAACAAAATATTAAAATAAATAACACGCGCGGTACGATCTTTTTTTTTTTTTTTTTTTAAATTACCATGGATTTCAAAAGGAACCTGACATCGACTGGAAAGAATTAAAATAGAGTCATATTACGGAATACAAAAAGAGATATTCGATTTGCTCTCGACGTGATCCGTCTACATAGTTTACAAGAACACATCCGTGTCAATTTCATGTAAATTAGACGGGGGAAGGGGGAGTACCGGTACAGGCGTAACTTAATCATCCCTGACTCGGTCGCAATTCACCCACACTTCTGACGTAGACGTAGTATTACGTCGAGGACTATAAAGGCTGCGTAGGACACTCGTAACAACTTTGTCGCAGCGACTCTTTGTATTATACATATGTTAGAATCGCTCTACTATTGCAGAACCTGGTCCCGGTAACGACAAATGCACGCGCGAGTCTCTCTTTGCCCTCACGGCGCCGAAGACGGGAACGGTTCGCTGGTTTGACGAATGAAATCAACAGTCCTTGTCAGCGTGCACCGCGCCGCGTTCTATTAATAACTCGGCGCTGTGCCGCTCTTTGTAGATTTGTCGAGGGTCGCGGGTGAGCTTATTGGTTCCATTGATAATATCGTGGGAGAACGACGCGTCTCACGCGGAAGTGCGATCGTTGCCGGACTGCTGACCCTCTCTAGAATAAGAGTAATAAAGCGGCGTCGAATTAGAAATAATCGGCGTTAATGGCAAGAATAATAAAAGTAATATTTTAATTCAATTGTTCACTATTTTGTAATGTAGAGACGTACACTTTCGGCTAACTACAAAGGCCACCGCGTCTATTGGATTAAAATTGTCTTGAGCTGCTTATGTCGTATTTTTGACCGAGTCAGAGACGATCGATCATTTCAAGCTTTTTCGAGTAATGAGATCGCGTAAACATACATGTAGGTATAACGAAGAACCGAAAAATGTTTGCAGAAACGTAACGATTTGAGTTGATGAAAACAATTGACATTGTCGAAATGGGAAATGAGAATGAAATTCTCGCTGTGTACAAGCGCAATTCCATTACCGAGTGGTTGCAGAAAACTGGACAAGTCACGGAATATGTAAATAATGGTAAATCGTCAACGGCGAAAGAAGCTTTAATCCTATTATTTTCTTTCTTTAATTCCTTATCGCGCGACCTACTACTGGCTCTCTACTTTTTATCTAATAGCACATAAGTTTTGTGTATTGCAAATCTTTTATTATGTTTGTCTAAATTGATTCAAGGTGTATAAGAAATTGTTACATTTGTATTTTGATATCATCTGTAATATGCGTTTGAAATTCTTGAATTTAATATACGTGCTTTTCACGTGCATACGGTTTTCTTACTAACATTGCGGTGTACTTATTTGTGTATCCTGCATTTGCATCAGATTTAAGGTGAACGAGAAAGAGTTGAAGTAAAATAATAATGTCACATGAAGTAAAGAAATATGAATATAAAAATGAAGTAAATCAAAGTTTTGTACGTTATATCACATTAGATTAGAAATAAATTGATGTCTAGATTTAATAGAGAAAGTATATAATGTTGCGATATTACGATTGAATCATCCTTTAATCATCAATCGTTTAGCAAAGTTATTTTGTTTTATTTTATTTTTTTTTTACAGGCAGCGAAAGTCCAGTCTTTGGTGGTATTGAAGGTGCTGGTAGCGTTGCAGGCGGTAGCAGCAGTTTAAGACTCGCATCTCACGAATTGCCCAATGAGATTTCAGCACCTTACGAAGTGCCTCAATTTCCGATCGAGCAGATTGAGAAAAAACTTCTGATCCAACGACAATTGACTGTCAAGTAAGCATCAATGCAATTATTTATACAATGTCTGTAATTTTCATAATTCAGATCTTCGCTTTTTTTTTTTTTTTTTTTTGGCTAATGAATCTTTCCTTTTTATTTACTCACGCCACTATATAAATTAAAAGTTTAATTAAGCATAGAAAATATTTGAGCTCTCGATCTATATTGATCTTTTTATATGTTGGTTACGAGAAATAGCACGAAGATCGAACAGTTTAAACACTCTAGCGTTTTCAAAATTACGCTGTAACATATCTAAATAAGTGTCGCAATCGATTATCTCAAACAGTGGAATATCGTAATACATTTAGAGGCTTTTACGAAAATTAAGAAACGAGTAGATCATTTATTCTTTGTGCGATACAATGATACCATCGTATTAATGCAAACTCGGCTTTTAAATACGTCGAGAGTATTTCTAATTAATTTGCTTTTCTGCCGAAGGAATATTGCATTCGCTTTACTAATTCTTGCCTGAGCTTTTAACGGGAATTGGCATTCGGTGAAGGTAAAGCAAAAAAAAAAAAAAGAGTTTATTAGTCAGAAAATCTTGAGGTAAAAAAATTCGTGGAATATTTCGATTACATTTTCATTATTTATTTGCAGAGGTTTTATAGTTATATACACCGTTATTACGATTGTATAAAAGATCTTAGCTGTATTCGCATTATTGACAATCGAACGGTGAACGTAATACGAACGGCTGTTCCATTTCTTACAACATATTGTAACAATAAGAAAACGTTTTACGCATTAATGTTCAACGTACGGCGGAACGTGGCTCGCTTGGAACCAGTTTCGAATTATTATCGTTGATAGATATTTTACCATGATGTATTATGTAGATCCAAGCGAAGGATATAATGGATAGAGACTGGGTAGGTCACGTCGCCCACGTCACGGCTGGAGAGGCCGAGGTGAACATTTTGCGAATTTTGCGCGAGAAATGTCGCATTGCAGCTCTTTACACCTTTTTCGAATTCCCAAATTCTTTATTCTACGCTTTAAAAAATTAATTACGTTTTCTAATAAAAACGCTTATTGCTAGTTTATCTATATGGTGCGCATTGCAGCATTTAAATTGCATCGAGCATATTGAATTAGCGCATATTTAACTGTACAAATTGATTGAGATGCAATAATGTAGCGCGGACGAAATGCTTTTAACAGTATTTGAGTGTCGTGGAGAATTATACAGTTTTAATTTAATTTTCTTCAATTAATTCAATGGCAATTAGATATAAATTTTATTAACCTTATCTTTCTCTCTCTTTTTTCTTTTTTCCCCCTTTTTTTTCGAAGAAATTAAAAATAAATTGTGTATAAATAAGAGAATTGTGCGATACTTATTATTTGTGTTATTTTTAATCAACGGTCCGCGTTTGTCTCTCTCAACTCATTTTAAATTATTAAATTTCGAGCAAAATCGGAGTAATGAAAACGTAAAAGATCCGCAATCGTGCACATTTGGCTGCGCTGCGCGTTATTATCTATAAACATGTCGCCTGATGGCAAATATATTTATATATTTGTGCAAGTATATCGAAAGGATACGTTTGCACTCGCGTGCGTTATTTAGATCGACTGCGCAATCTTTGTTTATCGATTGCGTGAAAATCGCGGATTACCTTGGAACAGCCGTTGATCACCGATAAAATCGTCGTCGTCGCCGTCGTTGTCGTCGTCGTGAACGGAATTCTCATCGTTGCAGCCAATAAAGCTGCGATCAATAATTCAACGCGGGACGTGTGCGCCTGTTTGGCCTCGAGACGCTTAATGCAACACGATAATTCGAAATGTGTGTCATAATCGTTAATACTTATTTAAATATAGAACCGCCCCGGCGGCGGAAACAACCTAAGGGTTTTGGCACGGGAGGTCGTGCCGCGAAAGGCGCTGATAAAATTTCGACGGGAAGCCCCGGGCTTATCGGGATAGAAGGTACGCGCTTTCAGAATCGTCAGACCTCGTTGCGAAACACCTCGTGTAACGACCTCCTCCAAAATCGATCGCTGCTGCTTCGCCAACGAAATAAAAGCCAATAGGCTTGCTCAAGGTGGTACTCCCGCTGTTCGTATTTCTGCCTGTTGCCTCTTAACTGGAGGCGCTCACGATATCGCCGCGATATTGAAGTGTATCACGAGCACCCATTGACGTATATGCGTTTCGCGACGGCCGCGTACCGTCAGTGGGACTCTCGGGGTTAAAGTAAAACGATGCAACAGATAGATTATTCGGGAGGCCTGAACGACCGGTTAAGCGAACGATAAATACGCCTCGCGCGTATTACGTTAGACGCTAGGCTTTGATGTGTTCGGCATGCATAAAGGATATTACAGCGTGCAAGGAAGTTACGTCACGTATAAGGAAACCCAAGCGCGCTAGGTCGTTCCGTACATACACGCGAGCGCCGTAAAATGCGGCGGAAAGTCCGGCGCGGGGGTGGTCCGAAGGGGTGGCCGGCGATCAGTCGCCCTTCGCGGCCACCCGCTCAGTTCTCGCGCGGCTGCCGTTGATATCGGACGTGCACGTGGCAGTGCGCGCAACTTCCGGCGCGGGTCGTACAATCGCGCACGCATGTGGAGGAGGGTTTCATCCAGGTATCGTTCGAATGCCAGGGTACCGGAAAGCGATATAATAATCGGCGATCTGGCACGATACGGCGCGCAAATGATACCGCACGCTAAACCGTCGTAATTATCGGGAATTAAATCGCCGGGATCTTACGAAATCGCATCGATCTCAATCGTGTTCAGTGCGGTCGATATTTCGGTGGGAAAATTAACGTCACGTGGCGGAACGCAACGCAGATACCGATTCAAGTTTTGTTTTTCAGAGTATAGAAATTTATCGCATCAAACGTTTTATTGAAAAAATAAAATAAAATAAAATAAAAACATCTGATAAATGTATGAAATCTATTTGCGCTACGTTAAGTCGCTCTTCATTTAATCGATTTGAAGTCAGAAGTTTTGATTTATTGTCGTGTGATGGAGTTACATTCCTGGAGCTCGAAAGCATCTATACTGCAATGCAATTGATATACACACACAACGCGCACACACACACACACACACATACGTTTGATCTACGTAATTGGCATAGCGTGAGATATAATGAGCTAAGAGTTTCGCGTTTAAGCTTGATATAATCGGACTGTAACGGCGCTAATCTTTACGCGGGTGACACTGTGGAGAACGAGATTGCACGATGTTGGCGAGTGATTCGCTCGAAGAGAGGGACGCTCCTCATGTTTGCGCTTAAACAGCCTCAATGACGCAGAGACGTGCAACACGCGATTCGACGATTCGCCAAGGGATCTAGATTGAAACGCTAAAATCTGAGATTTTATCCTGTTTTTTCCCCCCTCCGTCGATTTCCGTTTGCGTGTTGAATTTAAATCTCGCGGATAAGTAGACGGTTAAAACGATCAAGGATCAGCAAGAAAATTAAGAAAGCGACAAAATTAATAAACGAATAGACATTTCGAAACTTTAATGACCAAATGGTGTTGCGAATTGATTGACAGTTCCTTATATTTTGGCAGTTTTCTTTTTTATTCTCTTTAAAATTAACCTTTTTATAGTTGTGACGTTTAGCGAGATTTATCGCGTTGGAGAGGCAAGTACGTACTAAGGTGTGATAAACGCATTTACCGCAGCGTCGTATAGCACACTGTTATTACACCGAGAAATGTTACTCTCTTTCGCCACATCCCGCAACGATTTGTCAACCAAGTAAGATAGGACACAAAATAATAAAACAAAGGCAAAGAGTAAAAAAAAAAAAGTTAAATTTATGACCGAAAGATTGTTTAATACCCATTTTGCGCGACAGAAATATTATTCATGCTCTATCTGTTTTTTTTTTTCTTTTTTCTTCTATGCATGAATTAATTTTCCCTTGTATCGAGATTTTATATATAATTTTTCACCGCTTTTCCTTCCAATTTATTTAATTCGATATTCTAATCGATATCTCTCGATACAACGGTGATATATTTTTTTTAATATTTGCAAACGCAAAACGCTTGTAATTTCCTGCGGCAAAACGACGAGTGACTATCGAATGTTCAGGAACGAAGTCGGAAGCGTTTATTTGATGGAACGGCGGGGTAGTGAAAATGTATGCATGAGATCGTGGAAGAAATTGAGGAAGGGTCACACGGCTTCCATCGTGCCCCGTCAGCTTCCATAAAGAGAACTTACATATCAGGTGTTCCGGTCGACTAATCATGAAAGATCACGGAGATATCCGGCCGTGCCACCGAAGCTCGGGTAACAGAATCGATCCGCGATTGTGATCGAAAGACGCCGCTAAGTCAGGAGAACTCGGGGACTCATCTTGGTGGAATGTAATCCGATGTGTCGTGTGCGGAAAAATTCGCGGAGGGGCCTGCAAATGAGTGTGAAAAAAAGCGAAGCACGAATTTGCGTAACGTTACTCGACCCGCGCTTCCGCCGGACCACCGCGATCTATTCCGCATGTAAAGGCAATCAATTTCGAGCACGTGGCATCGATCGCGTAACATGTTCGCCGGCGCAAACGAGTCGAAACGATGGACGAGGGATAATAGGATTCTTCTGAGGTAATCTCCGCGCATTGACATTATGAAAGCAGAAGTGACGAAGTCGCGTTTTTTACATTTCCGAGTGAATTGCGAGGGTTTTTTTTTTTGTAGAAAGGGGTATATTTTTACTGCGAAACTTTTAGGTAAAATAGACTGTTCCTTTAAATAGATTTTTTTTTGTTTTATTTGACAGAGCAGCGAAGGATCTTGAAGAACGTCGCAGTCATTACGAACCTTCGCTCCATCCAGGAATTCCTGATGACATCGATCATAGTTTTAAGATCGAAGAAAATGATTTCGTACCTCATTTCCAACGGGTCTCCATATCCGGCGAAGATACTTCCGGAGTGAGTTTCATGACTAACTAATAGGTTTTGGTTAATTAATTTTTTTTACAAGATCAATCTAACCGAGATGTGACTTTAGCTTTATGGTTTCACGGATACGCGAAACTATTATGCATGATGTGTCCTTAGAGATTTTGTATGAAACGGAAACCTTGAGACTGCGGATTTATGCGAGAAACCTTTGGTCGCCTGGCTTTGCCCCTTCTCTCTTTTACATCGTTACATCAACATTAATCTATAAAAAATGTGTTTAATCTAGTTTCGTTGGTATAACCTGAAATATTCATTTAATCAATAATGTGTAAAAAAATTAAGCACAAATTTGGTTATGACTTAAATTAAATTAATCGTACATATAATTTTGCGTGATTTCAACTCAAATGTATATATAAAATAAAAGGTTAAATTTATTTTATATATACCTTTTTATTAAATTTGATCAAATTAAATAAAAACATTTTTCGATTATAAGATAATTAAATTCTGGAAATTGTGACAGAAGCTGAACGCATTACTAGACTTGCTTTTAACGTTTGATGTGATTTTTCGACGTAAAAAGTAAACGCCACAATCGGGACCGATTAATTTGAAAAATTACTTTACGCATACCTTGCTTTAACTGATGTTATTTCTGTACTTATACCTTTAATAATTATATGCAGGTACCTTTGGAAGATCTTCAAAGAGCCTCAAAGATGTTGGTGCAGGCATTGGCAATACGCGAGAAATACATGAACAATTCTAAGCAGACCTTCCCGACTATTACATCTAGATTTCTGCGCAGTATCGATAAAAGACCACTTACCTTGGACGACGAAGTTCATCACGATGATCGCAAGGCCATCGAAGGTAGTTATCGCTGATTAAGGAACGAGCTTGTGTCTCAAAATGTATGTTGAAGATCCAACCCAATACTTCATACATTTTTATGTTACACGTATTCCTTGATGTTCTTCCCTCATGTCGTTATCAGCAAACATGTGATTGTGAATCTTACGAAATACTCCAGTGTAATTAACACCAACGTTTTAATGCTTCAAGCGTCGATGCCAATAACGACGTTAAGCTCGTGTATTGTGTAACTTTTTGTTTCTTTCCTTTTTCGTCGGGCGTAACGACGCGTGTGCAATCACGCAACTTCTCGTGCGGGGCTTTATACAAGGCACAGCTTTAGTTTAGTGTGCTAAGCACTACGCATTCTTAGCATATGAGTTAATGAAAAGTATACAATGCTAGTTTTATTACATATTTCTTAAGGGAATGAGCTGCTGGATAGTGTGAAAGAAATCAGGAGCACTCAATCCGACGCGGAGATCGACGCGCTGATCAAAGACGACTCTCGGACAGGTCTTCCTAATGCCTATTAATATCCTTACCTTGAATATCCTGTTGCACGCTGTTTTGAGTCACATATTAGCCACTATAAAACATCATAGAGTCTTTTTATCATGTGCGAGATAGTTATTATTTCGGAATAAATTAAACAGCGCTGCAGCAGCAGACAGTTACAACGCAAAACGTTGATTTGTTAACGCGTCTTAATTATTATCAGATCACCCAGTGCATGCTCCTGCTTCCCGGGGCGATCCATGGGAATGTGAATTTCCACCGTCAAAAAATTACAAGATCGTGCCGGTCAACGGCGTGTTCAACCTGTTCGCTAATGACGAGGATCTGGCTAACAACAAGCCGCTCCCGTATTCGTATCCGGACTTGGCGGCCTTCGTCCAAGACATGAATCTCTTGTGCGCCATGATCGCCGACGGACCTTTGAAATCTTTCTGCTACCGACGATTAAGTTATCTCTCCTCCAAATATCAATTACATGTACTACTAAACGAGCTCAGAGAATTGGCAAGTCAAAAAGCTGTGCCGCACAGAGACTTCTACAATATTAGGAAGGTTTGTACGCAAACAGAAAATTAAAGAAATTTTTTGATTTATGGTATGGTTTTATTTTCAATTAAATTTTTATTTACATATTAACGATATTTTCGCAGGTTGACACTCACATACACGCGGCATCGTGCATGAATCAAAAGCACTTGCTTAGATTTATCAAGAAAACGTTGAAGAATCACGCCGACGAAGTGGTCACTTGTTCCAAAACCGGTGAAACTATGACACTTCGCGAAGTTTTTCAATCCATGAATCTTACGACTTACGATCTAAGCGTCGACATGCTAGACGTACATGCAGTAAGTAATCTTTATTTACTTTAAAATATTGAAGACATATTTTAAATAGTATTATACGTTATTTTCTCTTTTTTTTCTGTTTTTTTCTTAGGACAGAAACACGTTTCATAGATTCGACAAATTTAACGCAAAATACAATCCTATCGGCGAGAGTCGTTTGCGTGAAGTCTTTCTTAAAACTGATAATTATCTGAACGGCACATATTTTGCACGAATAATTAAGGAAGTGGCAAGCGATCTTGAGGAATCTAAATATCAAAACGCGGAATTGCGTCTTTCGATCTATGGCAAGGGTCCAGAAGAATGGGATAAGCTAGCTAAATGGGCAATTCAAAGCGACGTTTATTCGGATAACGTACGCTGGCTTATACAAATTCCTAGATTATAGTAAGTAATTATTATACAGAGCACGTGCAGGAGGTATATTTTGCTTTGATCGATTTCTCATTGCTCGCATTTTATGTTGTATAGCGATATATTTAAGCTGAACAAACTCATGACAAATTTTCAAGAGATTATCAACAACATCTTCCTGCCGCTCTTTGAAGTAACCAACGATCCCAATTCTCACCCAGAGCTGCATAAATTTCTTCAATATGTACGTTTTTATGTTATTTTAATATATTTTTTTGTTATTGCTTTGTACATTTTTTAAACGTTCTAAATTGGTTATGTTATTATGTAGGTAATAGGTTTTGATTCCGTGGATGATGAAAGTAAACCGGAGAATCCTCTTTTTGATAAAGACGTTTGTCCACCTGCAGAATGGGACGATATAGAAAACCCGCCGTATGGATATTATCAGTACTACACTTATGCAAATATGACAGTCCTCAATCATTTTAGAGCGTATGTTGATTATTAACGTTTTCTATTTAATTTTGAATAATTATATCATTACTTTTAAAATATTAAATTTTTTTTATAGAGAACAAGGTTTTAATACATTTGTCTTGAGACCTCATTGCGGCGAAGCAGGGCCTATTCAACATCTCGTATGTGGTTACATGATGGCAGAAAATATTTCGCATGGTTTACTGCTAAGAAAAGTGCCCGTACTTCAATATTTGTATTACCTGGCGCAAATTGGAATTGCAATGTCGCCGCTCAGTAACAACTCTCTTTTCTTGAACTATCACCGTAATCCACTTCCAGAATATCTTGCTAGAGGGTTATGTATAAGCCTGTCCACGGACGATCCTCTCCAGTTTCATTTTACCAAAGTAAACGAAAAATTACAATATACTGTAGAATGTAGATAATACAATAAAAAATACGGTATTTTTTTATAATTTGTAAAATGTATTAATACATAAAAAAATAATTATTTTTGTGTATTTAATACATTATATGTTGATATAATATAATGTATTAATTATAGGAACCTTTGATGGAGGAATATAGTATTGCTGCCCAAGTATGGAAACTTAGTTCGTGTGACATGTGCGAGCTGGCACGCAATTCAGTTCTTATGAGTGGCTTTCCACATAAAGTTAGTAATTATATCAGCTTTTATCTTTTATGAATATATTATTATAATCATAAAATATTTTTAATTTTATTTCATATATTTATTTAATACATATTTATAACAATTGTTTTTTTTTTTTTTTTAGAGTAAACAGTACTGGCTTGGACCTAATTATACGAAAGAAGGAGTTGCTGGTAATGATATCACTCGAACTAATGTACCGGATATACGAGTGGCCTATAGATATGAAACCTTGGTTGACGAACTGTCTAATATCTTCAAGGTTGTGGAAAAACCCGAATCACTTCCATTTTAACAACCAGTTATTTGAATTTTATCAAAAATAAATCGATTAACGTGAAATGGTTTTAGCTTGAAGATTGACAAATTATGATATATGTATACGATTTATTCTTGTGATTTTTAATCTTTTATAGAGAATGTTTTTTTGGAACATTATAAATTCAAAAGCAAGTGATTCCTTTTCATATAATTATCAATTTTTTTCTTTTTGACATCAAGAATATATTTTTCTCGAGGATGAAACTTAGACAATTTGATAGAATTCTGTTTTTAATCGATCTTAGATATATATTTTATATATAAAATATATATTTTATTTTACAGACTATACATAATAAAAATGCGATTGAGATCATAATTTGTTTGATCTTTGCAAGAATATTAGACCATGATTATTGATAGAAAGGCCAATGATTTTTTGAGGCTGTTTTAATTCTGTACTAAATTATAAAATCAGTTTTTAAATTGATTTCATAATGTAGTATAGTGATCTATATTTATTATTGAAACAAATTGTATAAATTTTACATATATCTTTACCTCCCATCTATTTTAGATCCTTTTTTAGGACTTTGATCGCAAGAATAAGTTAAAACTTATACATATACGTTGACCAATTTTAAATTAGTAAAAAAATATTTCTTCTATAGTTGCAACGTTTATAATACGCATTAGTACGTAATTGTAATATAAATTAGATTAGAATGGAATATTACATTCATTTATCTTGGCGTTAAACTCGTGATAAAATAAATCCGTTTTTCATATTTTGGCTGTGCACGGCGACAGCAGCGTAACCCTTTTTCTTGGATTTTAGTTTAATTTTCTTACATTTTTGTACATTTATATCGTAATCAACTAATGTTTGTTTCAACGAGTATTCAGGTAACTGGCTCGTATGCGGATAGTTAACTCGTGCCATTGTACACTGAGATGCAGATATGGTATTTGCCGTGGCGACGGCGATTAACGCATGACATTATCGTGATGTGCGTCGATCCTCATACGAAACCCACAGTTAATATACCGCGAAGCGTCGGTTGCTGAAAACCACCGAGAACTAAAAGAAATTAGTTTTCAGCGGCCGGCGCTTCGCGGTATATTAACTATGGATTTCGTGTGAGGATCGACGCACATCACAATAGTATCATGCGCTAACCGCCGTAACCGCGTCAAATGCCATATCTGCTTCTCAGTGTACATCTTGATTTCCATAAATAATGTAAATATAAGAAATTAATTTAATTAGATGTAACTAAGATATTTTACGAAGTTATACATGCGTGCCAAGGTATGACGCAGCGATATAAACTTTTTTTTTATTTTAACATTTTTTTACCGTTATATGCGTCTGCCACTTTCCGAAAGAACTTTCTGAACAACGAGCCTAAGAGATTTAAATTAAGCGATACACGATTATCTATAACACTCGAACATTGTGCCCTGATATCGAATTTAAATTAAATTGTTGCTAGATAGATATATATTTATTGTAAGAAAAAAATTATATATATATATACATATATATATATATATATATACTTGTATCGTTAAAATCGTACATACGAAATCATTCACGGAACTAACAACAGCCGAATTTACTTGCAAGCATTCACAAAGTTAATTCGTTAGGTGGGTACTTGATTCACAGTAATAAAACAAAAATATAATCCTTGTTTTATTTATTAATTGAATTATGAAAATATAATTGAGGTAGAGATTACATTTCAAAAACCACTCATTATTATTTTATAAAAGCATATAAATTTATATAAAATAACGGACGGGTATTGATTCCTTTTCCCACACCGTTTCACATTGCATCTAAGAGTTTCTCTTTTACGTGCTTCCATACGTATTAAGATAACACAATCACAATGAAATGCCTTGAACAGTTTGTAATTATATAGCTGATAGAAATAAAACATGTGGTTATTTGCCCGTCTTATCCTTAAATTTAACGGTGACTTATTCAATTTTTTTTGCTTTAGGTTCTTGCTGTAAGCTTTGCATAATCTTTGGTATCACTTCCGTAAAAATAACTGTGCCTATGAAGACTAGTATCGTACCGATCCAGTGGTATATAGTAAACGGATTCTTGAAATATACTATAGAGAATAACAACGACAGGAACTTTCGCAGTGTTATTACTAAAGTAACTGTGAGGGAGTTGCATTCCGTAGTTAACACGAATACGGAGCTGATGCACATGTATCTGAAAGTACAATTAAGGAGAACACTTCGGAGATGTAATAGCGCCTGATGATATATCGTATTATGTGTACGTACGTATTAGCGCATATATATTATAACATAGCTATATTTAGAAAAGGATACTGTGTAAGAACGTTGGCAATTAAATATACGACTAACGATGGCATATCTACACCGATCACAGGCAACCTTAGTGGCTCAGATGCGAGTGCGAAGTTCCAGTGATCGTAAATATTATACGATAGCGTTAAGAAGAACGGTAACGGTAACAAATGCTGTAAAGAATTACATTGTCGATCAGCGATATTGATATACATGACATCTAGTAAAAGAGAAAAAAAAGGAAATGCTTACTGTATAATACAAAGCTTCTCGTGCATTTTTACCATATCGACTATGCAATACTTCCTGATAAATCCCCATCCTGGCGGAAACGAACAAAGCGATCGTGAGCAGAGATATACCTAAACTCCACCAGAAAAAGTCCTCCCATGGCGTTGTAGGTACTTGCACTATATTTTTTTGCTGCAAGGATTTAATCTCCTTGCCGCTAACAATTGTACAGAGTGCTATTCCTGAAGTGATCATAAATACTGATAAATATTTGCTAAAGATGTACTTCCTATTTAAAATAATGATACCCATAATCATGTTTGCTATTAGAGAACCCTGCAACAATATATTGATATGGTTACAGTGAATGTCATTTGTAATTCTTAATATAGCAAACTTATTAACTACTTACAGCTCTAAATATCATGTGCAATGGCATGGGAATATTAAAGTCAAACGCATAATTATTGCATACATTGGCAATAAAAAACATTGTAACCAGGATAAAATAGTCCTTTAAGCCTATTTTTGGTTTGGCAGTACCACATTTTGCCGTGAATATAAATCCCTCGACAGCTATAAAAAGGAATTGCGAGAACGTGATAAGGTTTCCACTGCCAGGATCGTCCCTGGAAAGATAAAGAACAAATCAACTATCATCCATTTCTCTTTTACTTTTCAACAATTATTTTATCCTAGCTCATTATAATTTTGACACAGCTTTAAAAATAAAATATTGCAAACGCTTCACCTTCAACTTGTGAATTACGAGTACTAAAAGACAAGAAAATAATGTACAAAGAAAAGAGCATTCCGAAAGTTTCAATAAACGGCTAGCGTAGTGCGCGCCGTTATGCAATGTGACAGGTTAGTCGAGTCATCGGTCACCCACTTGACGAGTAGCTCCAGAAAAACGACGTTCGTGCAGCAGCCGAGGAAGACGCAGCACACCGCGATAGCCGCCCGCATTCTGCTTCGAATCTATTTCCCTCGCCTTCACTCCTAAGACCAATCTCCAGGTACTGCCGTCTAACCTAAATTCACGTAATGAACTCTTCAACGCGCGTGACGCGATCCATTGGCGGACTGCGTCCTGCGCGCCCGTCACAGGTCTGTGGAGTGGAGGCGAGATTTCAGCGATGCAATAACGCGGCGAATCGTGGTAAAACTGGAATTATGCGCACATACCGCATACACACGCGTATGTATGTCGTACAGGTTGTGCGGCAATTGGTCGTGCGTCAAATGTTAACGCGCTCTAGCCGCTCGGTGGGAGCATGGTCATACATACATACATACATACATACATACAGACATACGTGCCTACGTGCCGAGCTCAGATTCTGACAAGTCGGACGACAGCGTGTAGAACAGAGTTCGGACTTCGGGGTCGCTTGGGCGCGCTCGGTCGGGATCGGTCGTGTGACTTCGAGTTCGGCACGTAGGCACCGTACGGCTGCGTAGCCGCCTCACCTTACTTTGCCCTTTGTAAGCGCCGACGTAGGATCTGCGGAAGATAGGCTCACGCATAATGGAAGGACTGCGGTACAATTCGGACGAAATATCCTTCTCCTGTCTATCCTCTCCGTACATGGAGCACCTGAGATCATCTTACTTTCTCGTGAAGTGAGTTTACTCCCCGATTAATTATATTCTGTTTCTCTGAGCTAGTCGCGTAATCTACGAATTTCTAGTGGACGCGTTAACCTGTCTAGAGGGTGAGATACATGAACAGAGCTTGGATGCGCTCGGTTAGGATCAGTCGTACGACTCCAAGTTCGACACGTAAGCACGTAGCCGTTTCACCTTACTCTGTCCTTTACGGGCGCCGGCGTAGGATCTGTGGAAGAAAGACTCACGCATAATGGAAGAATTGCGGTACAATTCGGACGAAATATCCTTCTCCTGTCTATCCTCTCCGTACATGGACCACCCGAGATCATCTTACTTTCTCGTGAAGTGAGTTTGTTCCTCGATTAATTATAGTATATTGTTCTCCGAGCTAGTCGCGTAATCTACGAATTTTGATCGGGATCGGTCGTAAGACTTTGATGATATCTAAAGCATTAATTGTTACGGAATTGTCATTTGATAGATAACCTCTTTTTTTTTATATTTATTTATCGTTCCAGCAATGGTTATTAATTAGACACTTTTACAGAAGAAATAATTTTATTAATATATAATGCATATGAGAATTTAATTATTTATAATAATAATTATTTTAATTATTAAGTAATAGTATATATACTATATATTTTATTTATGTATTATACGTATTATATACAGGGTTGAGAACGTTACTTTATAAAAGTAACGCGTTACCGTTACCCTTGCCGTTAAATGCAGGACACAGCAACGTTATAAAAAAAAAAAAAAAAAAGATTAACGGTAATGGTAGCAGCGTTATAATCTTTTAAACGTACGCAGTACTCTTTAATAATATTTAATATTAATCACGCGGAATGACTTTGAGACGAATTCCGTTCGCGTTGACCAGCACCAACTCTGATATAAAGCGCAGCTGGTCCTCCTTGTCGAAGGCCTCCACGCGAAAGGTTTTTAGAACGGATAAAACGACCGCTTTGATAACTAACGTGGCGAATCTCCAGCCAATGCAATTGCGCGAGCCGGCGCTGAAGGGGATGAAAGCGTAAGGGGGTAATTTTGGACCGTCGGACAAAAATCGTTCCGGCCGGTAAACGTGCGGATCAGGAAAGTAACGTTCGTCGCGATGCAGCAAGTAGGAGTTGATTAAAGCTGTCGAGCCCGGTGGAATTTGATTGCCCACTAAAAACAGAAGGATACCTTATAAATAAATGTTTGCGCCAATTGTAACAACGACAATAGCTAAATTTCTTGTAGAAATTCTTTAATACCGTCAAATAAATAATCAAAATTTTTTATTTAAAGTACCAGATACTAGAAAGCGCGTGCTTCATCTGCGTTATTTGCTATTTATTCTTTTTTATATTCGGTGTGTAAACTTATTTTTTTTTTTTTGTAACGCGTTAAACTGCGTACAGATATTAGTTAAGCATTTAAACAAAGGCGGGCGGCAGCATTCGCGCGAATTACGTTACATGAGGTTACATGCCTTGCTCGGTTAATGTTACTCTATACGTCATTGTCGGTCGGAGTCGCACTATTCGTGCAGTACGCAGGCAACCAAAATTTCTACTGTTTGTAACGCTGAAAATTTGCTGTTTGCAGGTATCGGTTCGCGCAAATTAATCTCTCCGACCACTGGCCTTCGCGGACGATCTAACTTTTGTTTAGCTTGGGTAAAAATCTGAAGGAGGATTATAAAATGTTACCGCCGCCGATTAATCGTATAAACGAACCACGGTCGGGGTTCGTCGCGCATCCGCAGAAGTATTCGGGCGATCGAAGTTTATAATATGACTTTCTTTAAATCGGGAGTGTCGCCTGGGTCGAGCGAATATTAGAGTCTACAATCCGCGCGCGTATTCGCGAGTGTCGCGAGTGTCCTGTACGCGGAAAGATCTGATCTGAGTTCTGAGAGGAGGAGGAGACCCAGGATGGGCACATGCTTCGGTGGAGCAACGTTTCGGTGAGCATAACTTCTTATTTACGTACAATTAACAATTTTCTAATAATTATCCGGATAGCATTGTCATTTCAATAAAAATTAAAATAAAATAATTAATAATTAACAAAGAAAGAAACTTTCTATTTAAGAAGTTTTATTTATAAAATTTTTTTTATTAAATATTAAATAACTTTGGTTTTCACTGTTTAATTGCAAAATTGAATAAAGCCGCGTGCTATTTTTCTTTTTAATAATATTATTCCGAACATCTCTACAATTTATGTTTTATTTGTATGTTACAGTGTGCATCGTAGCTACAACTCCACCGCTGCGCATCGAACTGGTGAGTAAGACGTATTTTTTTTTATGCCGACGTTATCATATCAACGTTAAGAGAAATTGTACGAATCGTACAATTTATGAAAAATAATATTATTTCGTACATTAATTAAACATATAAAACCGGATAAAATAAAACTAATCCGATATTTCTGTGTAATAAGTTAAACATTTGATATTAAATATTACATATAATTTCCACGGTGCTCCGAAAATATTTTCAAAGCGTCACGATAACATTGCCACTTAAAATTGTCAAACTATAACTATTTGATAGCCGATATTTATTCACTCTCGTGGCAAGAAGTGTGCCAAGCGAGAGAATCAAATTTTATCGCGGAAGAGCAGTAATTACGAATTCGATTCAATCTATTTCTGCTTTTTAAAGACAGGATTGAAAGCAACGCTGTACAGTTTTTAATATAAAAAATAAATCACTTTTAGTATTTACCTGGCAGAGTTAATGTAGGAATTTCTAAGGGTTATTGCAATTTAGATCCCGTAAATTAGATTAATTTTCCAATGCAATAGCACTCTACTAGTATTTATTAATTCATTAAGAGACACGCGAAATACTTACTTATTTCGATCGGCTTGTAAATATGTCTCGCTATAAGCGGGGCAACTGGGTACATCCTCCACTGTTCCTTGATACAAGCTTCCAACCATGTTAATTTTTGTACGTTTTCCAACGTAATCTCAGCCATACCCAGCTCATCGTTATATTCGTTTAGAATTTTTTCCTTGGAAAAAAAAGAATGGAAGGAAGGGTCTTTAAGTTAGAGCGTCTGAATAGTTACAGCTTTTACATTTTTTAAATTATTACATCAGAGATATAGCAAAAACGGTGCTATAAAAACGTACTTGGTATTCGGGATGACGTCCTAGCGCGTAAAGAGTCCATGATATGCTAGTGGCCATAGTGTCATGTCCAGCGTACATAAAAGTGTTTACTTCTTCCCGAATGTCCTCATCCGAAAGGATAGTGCCGTTATTCGATACGTCCAGCAGCAAGTCTAGCAGGGCTCGTCTCTTCTTCGTTGAACCGTTGAAATTGTCGTCGCCCTTGTGGTGCATCCATTCAGTTTTCTTCTTTGCAATTACCTAGAGATTTATCGATATTTCTTTTTATATATTTGCAAAAAGATCAGGGACCTCTCGAATAGAAAAGTTATTAAGAGTTATATTTTTTTTTTATTCAGAACGTGCACTTGAGAAATGAAAGTAGAATTTATTATAAAGAGAGAAGTTAAAGATATAATAACATGCTTTTTCTGTGCAATACACACATGATGGACTGTAAATTAATGGCGCTGAAAAAAAAGGCATTGTTCCTTTTTTTTCTAGACGAATGCCTGTAGTTGTATCTTTAACAAATTAATATATTACCTACATTGAATTTAGTCGGTAAATAATTTTGGTCCATATACAAAATAGTCATAAAGTTGCAAACAACTGATTACATTAATTCGCATTAATTACTTTGTTTAGCAATAACGTTACTCTGCGATATGCGACACAAAATTATCATTTAATTGAAATAATTATTACCTTATCAACGAATTCCTGTATTACTTTGATTGCATGGTCGTGCTCTTTACCCGCTTTGGTCAATTTAAATATCGTATCCGACGATATCCATACATTTACGAAACGCATTTGCACAATAGATGCAATCCTGAAAATTAGAGACCGATGTATCATTTAAATAAAGCGCATATTGCATTATATATTTATTCTGTAAAATAATCGTAAAGAAAAGTATTTTTGTAAAAATCGCGAACTTACTTATCCACAGCTTTAACATATTCGTTCTTGGAATTTCTTTGCGCATTAAGTTTATAACCCATCGCGGTATCTGTAATAAAATTATTAAATTAAAATTCATTATTATTACTTAAATTCACATAAAAAAATTTTGTAATCTACAAAGCTGGTGCGTATTAAATTAGTTACTCTTTTAACACACAGAAAAAAAAAACAAGATGAGACACACGGGTTGTTTATATACCGATTTGTAATTAATGTTAATTATTGTATACGTTATTATGATAATTGTTTTATCTGAGTAATCTAAGTAATAGCTTACTGTTATGAAAATTATAAAGTAACACAGCGAGTGTTTATTACTCAATTTAATACTGCTTAGTCAAAAGATTTATGTTCAATAGACAAACGGCGAGAGATAATCGAGCTCTATTTCTCTGGTAATTAAAAATTCTGAGTGTTAAATAAGTCAAACTAATCAAAAACATAAGAGAATCACAGAAAAATTATTATCGCGTGAAAGTGTATACATTATAAATGTTTGTTTCCGCGAATATCGCTTTAGAATTTTAAGTAAACGGATTATTTAATTACGTTTTATCACGACTTTGATGATCTCGCAAAATCTACAAGACTCAATCTGCGCTCGATAAGAAATTGCTGATCGTTACAGAACAAGTTTCCGAAAAAGAAAAAAAAAAGAAATAAATAGTACTGATAATGCTTTTTCGCGTAATGAAAACTCGAGGCCGCATATATGGATGGTGCAGGTGACGGCAACAGTTTACCAATTTTCAAAACTACTATATCAAAGTCCAAGTAGAAGGCTATTTTTATATCGACGTTATTGCGACTATTTACTCCGTGAAGAAATTTCAAATTTAATGATCTGCTAGAGATTTATAGACAAGATTTTTTATTAAATGACTGTTGCGGTAATTATTATATTTAGTCAAGTGCATTATGTCAAACTGTTTTATTTGCATTAATATTTATCTTGAGATCTTTTTTTTAAATGTCTTTTAAGCTTTATTCTCACGTTTTAAGAATTTATGGATTCATACCAAATAGAAAAAAAATTTACATTTCTATCTCGCGTTAATTCTGTTTTTATTCTACTTCGGTCTTCCCGTTTCTGTCTCGTTTCGGTCTTCGAAAATCTTGCGGGTGGCCGTGAGTTAATGAGCTAATAATATAACTCGCTTCGGTTTGACTTTGGATATCAGCCGTGACTCGAAATGAACGCGCACAAGGTTCAAGCAGAAAGCTAAATTAAGATTGCCGGAAGAAATGAGGAAACGATAGTCGTTACCACATCATCTTGGCACCGCGAACTCAAACAGAAGCTTCGTTATTGTCGAGTTACATTAGAAAAAGAGATGAGACCTCGACTTAAGATCGCAGATCACGGTGTTGTGAATCGTCAAACGTATAAAGAGGAGGCACTCATTAACAGATGACTGGAGTTCGAAGGAAATTAATCCGTAGATTATACATATAAATATATAATATAAAAAAAATAATATAAATACATAATAACGTGATAGAAAAATTTTAGATTTTCAAGTTTAGTAATGAAAACAATAAATTATGACTATTATTATTATGGCTTGAATTAACAAAGCTTGTTTCCTTGGTAATATATATTATAGACATTTACTTATATATAAATTAAACGAAGGTATATTGAAACATTAGGGTTTACATTACTTCAACTGACCGCATATAATGTCAAGGGTAGCACGTTTCGCATAAGGCACCACATCGAACCATTTGCCCGCTTCTTTTTGAAGACAGGAAATTAAGACGTTCGTTTCTTCTTTCACGTTTTTTAAGTATATTTCGAGGAGGCTGTTGTGGAAACTCGGTGTCAGGAGTTTCCTGCGAAAGTGCCATTTCTCACCTGAAATGTAGATTGCACATAATTGTTCTTACAATTGTACATATATTGTTGCATCCGCATCGCTGTCAAGATGTGTAGTGTGACAAATTAAGAATGCTTTTTTCTTTACTTTAGCTTTACTTTCTTTAATTTCAATTAAAAGTTTATTATTATAAAATTCGTAAAAACTTGAGGAACGATGGCGTTGATGTTGATATGTCACGCAAATTGTATTTGTGTTTAAAATAATAAAAATGGCATTTAGATGCGTAAAAGACGAGAACTATATTTTATTATTGGGTCAACGAGTCAATAAGTCAGAAAGTCAATAATAAACGTGGTGACGATAAACGAAAAATGTCCAAGAAAACAATTCGCAAGCCTACTTTATGTATCGCGGAAAAAAACGACAAGTAATTAAATGCAATATTTAAAATATCTTAACATTAACGTATAAATCAAAAATTGTTTTAAATATGCGACAAATACGTCAACGTGTATTATTCTTATTGAGTTACAATTATCAATTATTTATTGATGGTCTCATTTACAGAGCAAACATCTTAAACATTGTGTTACATAATCGAGATCTCTGATGTCTTAAAAGTACTGTATATTTTAATTTTCTTTAATCGCTAATACATTTTTATTTTGTAAAATTGATAGTAATTGTACATTACCAGTATTATAGCGAAACAGTCGTGTATTCTTCGGCAAATGTATCTAGTAGCTAAACATTGTTGTTCATTGAAATTTAAATCAGAATGGTATCTTAAGAACGAGACCGCGCGTGCATGCATTGTAGCCACGAGATTAGGTCGAATAAATTACAATTCGAAAACGAAGTTTTTAAACGTACACATGTTTTTAAAGGCCAGTTACGTAACTACATTGAAAAAACTTACTCGATTCTAATCGATATATTTTATTTCGATGTAAGTTTAGAATCGTCTATACGATACTTTTACTATCAGAGATGATCAAAGTAATTTGATGAATTTATTTTTATACGTAGACCAATTACGCCGCGTTTAGTCGCGAATAAATTATTATCTATGAATTCATTCATGTACTCCGCGTTTTTATTTCTATACGCTAACACGATTTATCTCATGCAAATCACAAGAACCATTGCATAATAAAAATAACTCGAAACAGTCTTGAATATGTTACCTGATAATTTATTCGATGCTCGACAATAAACACGTTGATTCATATGCAAATATTATGCGTTTTGTTGTCGAGCTACACAGAATTTTGATTATCAATAATATGCACGTAATGATAAAATATTGAGTAATTTAATTACGTAGAACCGTATCGCGAATATTGAATTGAATAACGCCTTTTTATATTTTTATCTAATCACATCTCCGTCATAAGAAATTCTGTATATCAAATGATACATATTTTTTGCTAATCTTCATTATCGTTGTAACGCCGTCGTCTATTTTTAACATGTTAATTACTTAATCAACATGTTAATTAACATAAAGTCACTTACCATTACTCGTTACTAGACCAGTACCCAACCATGGCTTCAAGTATTCATATTCGAGACTCTTGTCGATGTGAACGCTGCTACTGAGCAGAGGCTGCACTGCCTCCACTTTGTAAAGAAAGATGAAGGGTCGCAGACCAACCCAGATTAAAAAAATGTCACCGTACTTTTGCGACCATTTCACTAGGTTTTGAAAAAACTCTGAAATAGATAAATTAATCATCCAGTTAATTCTAGACAAGCGCACAAAAACATTTCAATACGTATTTAATTTTTTTTTTCTTCTTATCGTTAAAAAAGAAAAGTTAAAGAAGTGGAATAAAAAAATTAAATAAAAACAGTTGTACATAGGTATAAAAATTATAAATAAAAAAAAAAATCTTTTTTTAACGGGTGGGTTAATGAATATATTTTCGAGAGGACGCACTTGTAGAACTTTTCAAAGATATATTATCGATAATTCTCTTCAGGGGTCGGCAGGCATTTAGCACCCGTCGAATGTGCACATGTCGTGCGTTATTGCATTTATAACGTTTCCTACGAAGATCATCTTCAATCATTGTCGCGGTCACCGACCCGCGACGTCGTGCAGAAATAAATCTTCTACAGCTTCGTGTCTGACCAATCATCGCGTTATTATCGTAGCTCTAGATTTGTTCTCACTAAAGTAAACCACGATCTTAGGCACGAACGAGAAAAAAAGATTCGCGATAAAAAGAAAGAGCATATAACGAGATGCGGGATAAAAGTGAAGTAAAAAGAAAAGTAAATAGAAAGAGAAAAGGGAAGATATATCAATTGAGAACAAACTTCGTCAGAGCAAAATAAAATTAGAACGAGATGCACGATAAAGGGATTCTGTAGAAAAAGTAATATAAAGAAACACGAAGAGTAAATGATATAAAGGGGGAAGAGAGAGAATGAGAGAGAAAGAGTGAGAAAGAGTAGGACAGATACAGAATTGCGAATGGAATAATGAAGAGAGAAATCTACACGTGCAGCGAGTTGACGGTCAAGAAGCCGACCGGACGTTGACCGGTTGAAAATGTGCACTGTGAACCGCACGTGGACGAAGAATGGTAAAAGTAAGAGGTAGAAGAGAGGAAAAAGTTAGGCGGCAAAGAAAAAAAAAAAAGAAGCATTCTCTCTAAAAAGAGCGATAGGTATGTTGAAGACCTTGACGTATCGTAAGATACATCCTTCAAACGATCAAGAATTCCTTGAAGATTTAATTTAGCGACGTACCCGCCTCGTCTCTTATCACCACCGTAAAGATCGACGTAAACACCGCGAAATTAAATAAAGAATAACTTCGACACAACGCACGTAATATCTTCCACGTGTGTTACATAAATAAAAGCGAATTAAATTGCATTACACTGTAGCAGGTTTTTCCAGCAATGACGACAAGTAGATATCAAAGTCTCGTCTTAGGTTTTCAAACGATCTTCCTATTCCGTTTTCTTACGTTCATTCATTTTTTTCTGTTTTTTTCTCTCTCTTTTTTTTTTTCTCTTCGAATAATTACCTGATCGTTACGTAATTTTTATTCCACATGCATTTTATACAAGAGCTGTACGTATGTACACGCGTTGAGAGACGTTAAGAGACAAGGAATTTAACAGTCAATAATACATTTAAAAAAATCGTTATCGAATGAGATTGTCTGATCAATATTTTTTCAATTTATTACTCAACAGGGATTTTAATTACATTTTATTAGTTTTTACAAGAGTGGAAAAAAGTAAAGACAGAAAAAAAAATCTTCCAGTCAGCAATCTTGATAGATAGGCTTCAGATCGAAGATTAATCCATATAACATTAATTTCGCTTCCAACGAAACGTCGATTAACAATTGTCCGGCGACAGGGCCATCTTTCAGCGTGGCACATCCGCGCAAAGTTATTGACGCCGCGACGCGTAAAAGGCGCGTGATTAACACGCCTTTTGCGCCAATCGCTCAGCAATTCTCCTTTCTTAATCGCCGCTATTTGTCTATCGTAGCAAACGTGCGTGTTGAAACGTTTAACATTATATTTCCTTCTTGCGAGCGAGGACGAACGTCTCGCCGAAGTCTAGCCCGGAATTATCATTCCGACAGTCTGTCGCGTTGAATCTCGCGCTAAGGGGCGAGAAGGGGGCAAGGCGCGATGCTGTAAGATTCGGATCTCGAGCGTCACGGGATGTTCTTAAAATGGGGGGCACGCACAAAGGCGCGAACCGCATCCACGTGCAAAGATGACGTGATGGACGTGACCCCCATTTAGCACCGAGATGCTGAAGGTCCGAATCTTGAAGCACCGCCCGGGCGTGTTCTTCCTTCTCGTTTCTTTTTTTTCTTTTTTTTTCCCTTTTCTCTTCGCACGAACGAGCCCTTGCCGCCCGCGGTGCTTTCTCTTTTTGTGGCCTCTCTCCTCTTCCTGGTCGAAATGAGAAGGCTACGTAACGTCGCCCATACAAAATCGCATGCAATTATGCGCCGCTATTTGGACCGCCCGAACGACCTCGACCCGCTTCTTCCACTTCGTCTTCTCTCCTTTTTCCGTCCGCGTCTTCGTTTTCTTTATCTCACGCACGATAGGCAGGGCGATTATTGGACTGATGATAACTCACGAATCACTCTGCTTTCCCTTTTCTCCGTCTTTTTCGGCACGAGTATCTTTACGTGAAAGTTACGTGAAATTGCTCTGCTTAAGTACGTCACAGTAATCAATGTGATCGACCTAATCAAGGAAATGCGTAATAAAATCGTGGGTTTCTTGTAACCTATAAACGTACGGAGAATATACATATATGTCTGAGAAAGAATTTTTCCAATTTTTCACTCAACCGAAATGTTATAATATAACAGGTTTGATTGGACCAAATATTTTTAAGAAAGAAAAAAACGTTCGCGTATAGAGAAACGAATACAGATCGACTTATTTTTTATATAGACTTATCACGTGCGAGAAACAACGTCGGTGATTAATCGAGTATGCCCGTTTTTGTCACTGATCACATAAAAGTTTCGATTTTTTTTTTGTTTTTTTGTTTTTTGTTTTTTTTTTCTCGGTTTAATTTCACATACTTAGTAACAGGGTTTTTCAATGACCGAGAATATTTGCAAGCACTCACGAATGAATGAAAATTATCGGTTAAATTATCTCGATCTGGTTGCGCAGATATTTTATTTGATCCACGGCGCCGGTCGTGCGGCACCCGACACGTGTTTGTCCTCAATATCTTTCGTTGCATTGCACTCTCGTCGCTGCAGAATTACCCGCGTGAATTTTGCAAGCGACCGCCCGTCGAATTAAAACTTGAAACGGAGTATTCGGCAGTGCGGATGTAAAGCGACTGCTCGTAAATTTTTTCTGAAGCTTGTTAAGACTGTTATTCAATGTTTAAAGTGTCCCAGTATTCGTAATGCATCGAATCGATTTGCATTACATTACAATGTCTGGTAGAATTCAGCAATTAACCGAATAAATTTTACGCTTGACTACACCGACTACTCAACACTTTAATAACGGTCCTTTTTAATATTTAAAGAATAAGTTATTTGTTAAACTGCACCGAAAAGTAGAGATTTCTGACTTTTTTTCGTTTTCAAGAAATAAACTTCGTGCGACGTAAATTCTGCTAAAAAAAAGGGAATATTACGATCTGTTATGTAACGCTTGCTGTCGATTAATGTCAACTAAAAATGTACATTGAGTTTTACGAGTTTTAAGAAATAAGTATTAAAATTAATGCAACGTCGCACCCAACGTTTTTTTTTTTTTTCTTTTTCTACACATTTATTTTTTTCCTAACAACAAAATGTTACCGTTACTTTCTATAGTTGATATATCTGCTTATCTCAATCTTTTGACTTCTGACTTGTTTATCAAGATATTTTATTTATGCAACAAAAGAATTTTTTACATTTGAAAAGTGCAAATGTCTGACCTCGATAAAGATTGCTTTTCAAAAACGTTACATTATAGAAGACAAGCGTTACACATGTAAAAAGATTAATCTATTAATACTTAGGTCAAATGCTTTGACGTAACGTTTTTAAGATCAAATTAAGCAAGAAAGTTATTTTAACTTAATCTTATCTTAAAAAATAAAAAGGGAAAAATTTTCTTTGCTTGTGGATAAAACGTACTTTATGAAATGTTTAGAAAAACGAATATTAATTACCGTACGTATGTTGACACCCATCTTTCACTAAATAAAACAATTTCTTCCGAGCTCAGGAATCGTTTCAAGTAGAGAGCGAACGTTTTCTCATGAAAAGTGAAATTTGTATTCTACATTTCGACTGGCATCATTTCCATGTGGAAACGCACAGGCAGGCGCGATATTTACCAATACTTTTTCGTGTAACAAGTTGTTTGGCAGCAACGCCGGTTGGCGAATGTTATTTAAAGTTGTTTGAAGACCGGCTTGAGAACTTGGACGGCGACAGCGAATCTTGGCGAATCATTACGTCGTAATACAAAGTATCCAAAGATCGACTCGTTATCGTGAGGATTGCGGTGGGATTTAACAGTTTCGCGAGGTTTTTTTTTTTAAGATGCGATTGTGGTAGGGCTTACCTTCTTGCGAGCCGCTAATCTGGAATGCGTTGCCGATTAAGGGCAGCGCGGTAGGATAGGGCACGTTCCTTAGGGCATGCAGGAATATCGCACGTTGTACTAGCTGCACCAAGAGCAGAGATAGCAGGCAAAAAGTTAGAAACACAGTCACCCAAGACTCCTCTCCGAGAAGGATCGCCGCGATGGTCATGTTGAACGCTGCAATCAGCACGTGTTGAATTATTTTCTCATTATCATCCTTCTAAGGTGGTCACAACGCGAGATTTAACCGGACTATTCGTAATTTTCGCGTTAAAGCCGCGGTCACCCTGTTTCGGTATCGGGTGCTTTCCACTTGATGGTTTAGATCGACGCGTTAATCTATCATTTTTTAACATCCGTTGAACGGCAGAGACGAAGCACGATTGTCGACTTATATTAGTTAATGAAACTACCTGCAATTATTTTTGATCGATATTTTTCTTATTTTTTTTTTTAGTTAATCGGTCACACTTTTTTGGGTTCGGGATCGACTAAAAAATCGATTTATTTATTTTATTTTAAAGACCGTTTACCTCTGCTCAGTAATCAAGTCAAAGTCGAGATGAGGAGTACGATAGCGTGTTTTAAACAATTCACCGGTAAACGAAGCGCGGTCTCGCAAATTTTAGCGGTGTTGGTAAAAAGGAAAGAAAGAAACGTTTGTCTCAACTCCCCACGAATCGAAGGTACCGGTACCGATCCGCGGAAGCTGCGATGACCAGAACTTACCGTAAGGAGTTACAAGAATTCTGAGTGAATCTCTCGGCGTGACAGTCGCATGAAAAGCTCCGCTCCGCCAAGCGGCACTTTATCGAAAAGGGAGAAAAAAAAAAAATTTGACAACAACGAGAAAACGGCGAGGCACGTACTGACAATTATGCTGTGGTGTCGCGGTCACACCCTCCGGTTACAATGCATGATCGGTCCGAAAGAGTTGCCCTTATATATACTACTGAAATGTACTACAAGAGCGAAGCGGCGGACTAAGCTCCTCCGCCAATAGAACGGCGAATACGAATATGTACGCGTGTGCGTGCGTTAAATCTGCGCCATACGCGGACGCGGGTCGGGGTACTCGCACACGTGTCTACGCCAAATGCGTCTGTCTACGTGCGTACGTACATGGCACGCGAGCCGACTTGTAAAATCGCAGAGGAAGAGGAACTCGGAGAGCGCGGAGTCGCCCCTCCGAGGTAGGCTGACCGCGGCGCCGCTCCAAGTCTTCTCTCCCTCTATTGCGATGTGGCGGCGCGATCTTCACAGGCTCACCTCGAAACGAGGATTTCCACGTGGCGGAAAGAGAGGGAATCGACGAGAATGATGAGATTGGCGCGCGAAAGGATCTCTCCGGCGACGCCGATAATAGGCGTTACGCCGCCCGCATATTTCGCGATCATCTCACAAATCAGTTGTCGGTCGCACTCGGTAGAAGAACTTGACGTTAGGGCGTACAAACTTATTCGCAGACGATAAGCTGTTTTTTTTTTCTTTTTTTTTTCTCTCCGCTGAATGTGACCATTGTCACGCGCGTGCATGGATCCTTCCTTGTCCTCTCGCAGCGAGAATCTTGCGTAACACGTCGGTGCGAGTGCACCTAACGAAACTCGTGAGAAACGGAAGAAGAAGAAAAAGGAGGTCCTTTTTGTCTGAGGAAAACAAAAATTAATCGGAGAAAAAGGTTACGTCGGCTAATATTTGCGCGATCGTTATTGATAATTTTTTTTTAAGCATATGTTTCTAATTGCTAGTATAGTGATCAGAGTTTTATCGAAGACAATAATAGGTTACAAGTCAGTAGTAAGGGTTTACGATTCACCCGTCTGCCGATAGTTGCAAAACGATGTCTTGTAATCAATTTCAGAATCATATGTGCGTGTGATAATTATCATTACAAAGATAAAAAAATACTGCCAAGGAAGCCAATCACACCTGTGATCCAGACATCCGCGACGTGATCTTCTCTTTCTCTTACAGATTAATTTTCTCTCGAGAAGACACGCGGACGTACTGTTATTCGATGCAATTCTGTTACAAATACGTTTTACCAGGGTGCAAAAATACGTAACGGTTGCACAAAACTCGAAAGTAAACTCCGTAATATTCCACAATTTTCACATTAATAAGTTTGCGTATGCGATATTTATATAGTTTGCAGTTCAGGCCAATTTACTAATTTGCTTGTCGTGAGAAGATAAGATTTCTTTGCACGCAAAGCGATTTCGTTGAGGAAGAAAACATTTATACATTGTATGTACAGGGTGTTTGACGTAAAATTTCAGTTTCGAAAACTGTTGGTAGGCAATGAGAATACAAGACGAAAAGTCAAGTATCATTTTGCAAAATTCATAATTATTACCGAGTAATAAATAATCGAAAGTTTCACATTTTAGATTTTACATCGTTATACCTTAGCTTTAACATCGTGTACACTAAAAGTGGAGGCACTTTTGTTATTAAAATCGATGCCAATCTTTCGACTGAACCCACTTACGAGTTCGATAGAGTCCAAACTTGCGTGCGAGATCATTAACGCAAGTCGCCGAGATCTCGATAGAGAGATTACCGAATTTCAATAACAGCTAAATCGATCGAGTTTTAAGTAGGTCCAATCAAAAAATCAGGCTGCGACAAGGAAGCTACGAGTGAGCGAGCGCGATAGGTGAAAGGAAGATTTTTATTTTAATTTATCTGTCGCGCTCACTCATCTGTAACTTTTTTTGTCGCTTTTTACGCAAGACATTTTAATTTTATTTTCAATTACAAACGACAATTTTATAAAATGGTACGGGATTTTTTTACTTGTTTACTAGAGTTCTATCTATCCCTAAAAGCTTAGTACTTCTGAATCAAATACCATGTATACGTCCTTCGATTAGTCATAATTTGAAGAGGCAATCAAATACAAAATTACGCGATTACGATTCATGGCAAAAAACTTTTCTCGCACGATGCAATATTACTGCATTATTCCATATGATTCTCAAATTGATTGCAAAATATTATTTTGCAGCTATGAAAAGATATTCGAGTGTGGAATATTTATTGTTGATTTACTATTTTTGTTCGATGGCTAGTAACATTAGCGATTGGCAAATTATTTAAAAGAATTGTTATTGACGATGTTCGCATAAAACGTTAAATTGCGCATCTGAATTGTACTCGCACAGGTTGACGCTTTATTTATTACATTTTTCTTCATTTATCATTTATAACTCGCAGCGGTAACTAACGATTAGTCATCGCTAATTTAATTGTATGCAATGACGTATATAGAAAAAAAAAAAAGAAACGAAAGAAAACAAAAGATCTAGTTGACTCTGAATAACTACGGATCAGATAAGCATTTGTCAATAAAATAAAGATCACTGGCTTTACGATATTGGTGCGCTTTTACGTAAAAAGAGTCGCGTTTTTTTTTAAATTTACTGCGCCAGAGATAAAGCACCGATTTTATAACAGGTGATGCCGATCGCATCCCGACAGCTATTCCGTATTTAACTTCGTATATATTCGCATTGACATATATACATAAATATATAGTGCAGAGATATCTATACGTAATCTATGCAGCAACGAGATACAATTTGCTCGTTACCATCTCAATGTCCATTTGAATATATCTTTTTTCTTTTTCTTTTTTTTTCTTTCTTTTTTTTTGTGAAAGTCGTCGCAGATACTCGTACGCGTACATCTTCAATATTTTATTGTATCCGGCTGATCTTTGTCCTGGTTTCTTTCTATGCATAAAATGAGATCTATTTCCACGTGCCGACTTCTTTTCTTTACACAATTTTGAAGTTATTATACAATATAGGTATTGGTTCGAGATTGCATCACGCGCAAATCGTGTAACAAAAAGCACGTGTATCCAAGAACCGATAAGACTTGAGAAGGTAATCTCGCGTTTGTAAAGCATCGAAAGATAAAAAGATAGACGATTAACCAATTACTACATAACAATATTTGAAATAACATGTTGCTGCGCCGCTTGATTAGATGAAATATATAACGCGTAATTGAAGAATCTTGCACATGTGTAATGTATAATTATTGTCAATAGATTGTCGATATTTCGAAAGAAAGCAAACGATAAACTTTAAACTTTAGTCCAAACGGATATAATAGCACTAATGAGAGAATACAAGGAAACTTTATATTTATATTAAACGAATAGTAGAGAGACATCAATTCTAAACATCACTTCTATTTTTAGCGCAAAGTTGCCGAAATTATATACATACATTCGTGTGTAGGTGGTATGCGCCAGCTTTGAGTCTTTTAATGTACACTCTTAGTGTTTCTACATGTAGTTGTCTCACTATCTTAAATTCTACAATAAGTACGAGAATTCTACAGACGAATCGTTCTTGAGTGTATCACTTTGTAGACTGTCGTTAACTGTATCTACCAGTCAAGACCCTGTTGACTTATCTAAAAAGTCACGAAATATTATTGCGTTTTTATTTTTTTTTTATTTTTTATATTTGGTGATTATACGTTGTCTAATCGTCTGATGTTATTAATTGTGGAATCATCAGAATAAAAAAGAATTAAAAGACAAAAAAACGGAATACGTTATAACTCACAATTAATTACTAAAATTGTGAAACTAAAACATTCCGCAAACACAAAAGCGAGTTACCATTTAAATATTGCATTCAATTATTTTTTTACGGTATTGAATAATACCGTGTACAAATATACATATACATATATATACTATAGTATGTACATCGGTATGTTAATTTCCGTATTTGCTAACTGTTTTTTGAGATAAAGAACTGCAAAAAAAAAAAAAGAAGAAGAAGTACAAATTAGCATCGATTAATCGACCTTTATTCACTGCGTTTCTTTTGTAATCGCTCATCGTTCTAGACTTGTCTGGTACGCGGAGATGACTATTTCTATAATTTCTAGACAAACACGAACATCAGCGTATCGTTGAGATGATATCACTGTTGTCAAGTTGCAATTCATTTTACTTTATTAGAATCTGGTTGCGAGTATTAAAATTATTTTTCCAAGCCTTTATAAATTATTTAAAAAGTAAGTCATTCTTGTCCGTATATGTTTGTTTTATTTATTTATTTATTTTTAATAATAAACTTATTAATCTTTAATGATATTACACGTGGGTGATATTATATTTTGTATTTGTTATTAATATTGATTGTTTTGTTACAATAAATATTCGCGATATATGTCAAGCTTATTGCAACTCGATGCTCTTTAGAAGAGTGCGATAATCGTCGCTGCAACAACAATTGGCGATTAATCTGTGTTCCCTGCAGCTATTGGCATGTAGAAATCGGCAATCTGCTAATTCGCATTGATAAGGTATATCGTGAGAATTACTACAGCAGCAGGCATCGTGAAATAATTTTTCACCGCAGTAAGGATAAATTGAACTGTCACACAAAGGACATCTGTAATAAAAATAAAAAAAATAAAAATAAAATAAAATACATCTTATACTCTTTTTTTAAAATTATACGTATAAAAAAAAGTCCCATTTTAAAAGACACTACTAAATATTTAAAAAACTGAACTCAATAAAAAAAAAATATTTTAAATAAATTTTGCTTGGTTTTAAGGGGAACATACGACAATAAAGCAATTTACACAAAACCAAATACTACAATAAAGCTCGAGAAAAATCTAATAAAAATTGCAAAATTATATTTAAATAATTTAAACGACTTTAATCTGACTCTCAAAAGTTTTTTTTTAAGTCAAGTCTTTTATCATGTAGCCCCGAAGCCATTTAGTTCTTGTCTGAAAACGTTATATTATCAACAGTTATGTAAAATATTGCATAAAATGTAAATAAGCTTTTTTTTAAATCATTTATTGAACATTTTTCTTAAATATCACTTTTTTCATAATAATGTTTTGCCGAACATTTTAAGAAATGTCACTTCTTGCTATAAATAATGCAGCCAATTATATAAGTAATTTTACAATACAGAAATTAAGTTTACAAGCAACATTTTTGTCATAAACGCAATAAGAATATGTAATGTTACTTCGATAAGACTGAATTAAAAAAATTGGTAAACTCACCTTTGGGGTCTATATCCTGATGAAAGATAAGGATAGCTTCCTTGAAATTGTCGAGCATTATTTTCTGGAGATGGTGTTAACGGAGCGTTCATTATATTTGTTGCGCTTGATACATGATCACCAGTCAGTCTCTCGTGTTCGTCTGAAAAAGGTTTGTCAAGGAGCTAAGAATAGTCTTTATAAAAAATTTTAATTCTTATAACAGAATTTTTGTTGAATAAGAGATCAATCGCACAACATATAGTTAAATCAAAAAACATTTATATTTATATTGTTATAAATAATATAATTTAAATTTTTATAATTTTGTATTTTGACATTTTTAATTTCTCAATATATTCATCTTTTAAGATTTTCATTTACAACTTTTACCGTCATCTTTCACGCATTTCTTTCATTGTATAATTTTATTAATACATTTTTATATATTTTTTAAGTTAATATTATTTTTATTAAACAAAAATACACACAACACGTAAAATTATTATAAAAATGATTATTGTTGGTATTTTTCACGGAATAAATAATCTTAAAAATCTGCAATAAGAATTGAAATAATTCTAATAACTATCCACCTATGTACAAATATATTTTAATTAACAAACATTCTCTTTACGTTAAAATAATGTTTATCTCAATGTTTAGTGAAATAATGTAATTGTTTAAATTGACTCACCTGACATACAAAACGCACAACAATGCAATAGGACGCCGAGAAAAAATAGTAACGACATTTTCTTACGAAAATCCTGAGGCAGATCAATGTTGTCGCGTGCACTCGTTGCTTTTAACACGGCTGAGATTTTTCAGACAAATGAGATCGTTCGGATCCTACTCTTCGTTCTTTCTTCTTTCGTAAACCTACGTAACTTTTAGTCAGGCCTCGCCTTCTCCGTAGAACGCGGTCGATGTACCCGTTATTCGTAACTGGTTGACGATCATCTCTCTCTCTTTTCTTATATGCCGGTCAGTCAAAAAAAAAGTATATATATGATATTGAAACTATAAATATAACCACCACCTATTTTCTGAAATAATTATTGTATCACTGTTGTCACGAAACTTATAACTGGGATAAAAATACAATTTTTACCGCGTGAATAAAAAAATTTGCTGTTTGGTACGATTTTTAAATTCAATTTTTAATTATGTAGAATTAATTGAACATATGGGTATGTGTTGAATAAAAAAAAATCTAGATTAGAATAAAACGGATTAGTTAGATAGTTTAAATACGTATTTCACACAGATTTAACGTGTTTAATCGCTTCTAAAGTTTTACGATGAATAAAAAGTTTTAAAATATTATAATAACCGAACATAATAAAAGTAGCACAACGGAAGAGCGTAGTAACGCGTTGTTTACCTTAATGTATATAACAAATAATTAATTTTAACAAGCTTGACAAGTAAAATAGAACATGTTTAAAATAAGAAAATCTAGATAAAACCCAGAATTGAAGATATTCCGGAAAAATTACTTATATTACACTTTGATTTAGCTTGATAAGACAATAACTGTTACGTAATTTTACATGTTATATCCTAAGCGATGCAATTTTATATTTAGTCGTCAATGTACTAAAAATTCTTTGCAGAAAAATATATGCAATGGAGTTTAAAGTATAAATACGTCTCTCATTTGTCGTAAACATAACGATTGTCGCAATAATAATTAAATCTTACAATCAGACAATAGATCGCGTGTCAGTAACAATCTTGTCTCGTGTGTCATATTACCACGAAGCGTTCAACATTGTATTAAATCTCTTTACTCGACAGTATTACAAAACAATGTATTTCACGAGAGAAAGAGAGAGGCTCTAAAGACTTGCACAAAATATATTTACAACCCTTATTTGTACATATATACGATTTATTATCACAATCAATATTTATTTTATAAACAGGTGTGTCTTGAAAAATTGTAATAAAAAAATTATATTTTATCTTTCTTGCTTCCAAATTCTGTTCGTTTTACACGTTTAGGAAGAGAGAATTTTACACGTACATACTTTTCTAATTCAAATTTAATTATCAAAATTATTCTTATTGCGAAGAGTGAACTATCCTTTCTTTCGATTAATATATATATATAAAAAACAATTTATTAAAATAATTAATAATATACAAAATTTCTGGCGTGCGTTAGGCCAAAGAGCTCATGCAGCCTGAGAATTATTAGAATAATCGTAAACTGCGTAAAGCTTATTTTGGGCTGCGATCCTACGTCGGTCGCAAACTGTTTCCCTGCAAACAGAAATTTTATTAATTTATTTTATGATAATAACATATGATTAAATAATTTATAAAATCACATTAATTAGGTATACTGAATTATTCGGTGTACACATATTTCGCCGGTGTCGATTAAAATAAATCGCTAATCGCTAGAAGCTTGGCATTTGCCGCTATCATGTAACATGCAAGGTGGAAAAATAAAATACTCTGCGTCGTTCACGGAACATTTAAGAAAGTTTAGGCGCTTACAGACGGAGGCCAGGTACGAATGGCAACAACATTCCCGTAGTCGCGTGTATTCCGCACAGTCTCCAGCGTGCACTTTGCATTCTTCAGGTCCCACGCGACAAGTGTGCTCGACGAAGAGAAACACTTCTGAAATAATAGACAAACCAAATTACATTCACGAAACAAGCAGTTTTCTTTTAACAATGCATTCTCTCGATTTTAACATTTCGATAGTTGACGGCTTCAAGGAATAATTTGGAATAATCGACGAGAGAATTAAAAAGAAAAAGAAAAACCCCTCAATTTTTTCTCTGTGCTATCTGAGTGATGCATTCAATTTTAATTGACATAAAACTTGTTTTTCTTTTTCGTTTCTTTAGTTCGTAATTATTATAATATGTATATGATTTATTGGTGAAATCTTTTGAATATCTTTGCTCATTTTTAATTCTACGATTATGATTTTTCTAATAGCCATCCGCCATTATTCTTTGATCCAGCCAATATGTGAGTTATTGTAAATAATTGATTAATAGTTCTTAAGTAGTGCAATTGCAGTAGGAAATTACAACGTCACGAAGGCACTTTGTCGTTAAAGCATAACAAACATAATTGTGCGTATGTCGGGAGGGACACTCTTGAACGCAAATTCTCGTGCGTATCGTCAAATGTAGGCGTTGCGATAATTAACCGGTTTCGTAGGTCGACCGATTAATATGGATATCGGATGTTTCCGGTGAAATATCGGTTCCGGACAAGGATAATGCGAATGCCTCGAATAATGTAAATTTTTTTCTTTTTTTTTTTAACGGCACGGCTACGGAGCACAAATCAAGGTTAGTCTTGAGAAGTGATTAGGAGCGAGTGCAGAACACCGTAGTGATTCACGGACGCGATCGAGAGGTGATTTTGGTTTTAGGTATTCCACGTGCGTAGCTGCTGCGTGCAGCAATGCACTTCGTGCCACCACTTAGAAAATTTTCAGGCGCATTCGATACGCAACGTTAACAATTTCTACGCTTTAAAATGCAAGAATTAAAAAGAAAAAAAAAAAAAAAGAAAAAATTTCCTTCGAGTATTCTCAATTCTGCGATAGCACTTTATATTCTATTGTTTCTGAGACGTGTTAAGATTTTTGAAAAAATTTAGACATAAAAATAAATGAAACAATTCAGGTTTTACGTATATATCCGTTTTAAAATCGTTGATCGTTTAATTCGTGAACGGCACGTTATTGCGCTAAATTAGATGCTCGTTCAAAAGTGATGCAGGTCGATGGACGATGAACTTCTATGTAGGGACTTCGGTAAGCACGCGGAATGGTTAAAGGACTCGCTCGATGACTCGCGCGTGAATGAATCACTCGTTAGATCTTACACACGCGTGGAAGACAGAGATAATTCATTACGACGGGCAATGATTTCCTGAACAGGTGAGTGCCCTTCCGTTCGGGGGAAGAGAACTAAACTCTTCTTGGAACGCAAAGGAAGTATACGGTCCTCACGTCGACAAATCACGTGACAATATCTAGACATTTAAATCCGGTATAAAAAATTTTTTATTTGTAATACCTAGGTAGTATTAATAGTTTGGTATTCTCGTATTGCGCCGTTGAGATTGGAATTACGTAAATAATTCTCAAACTTCCGACAATTTTTGAAGATTACCCCGAAAAGAATTCCATAACGAGCGTCACATCGATCCCACGATTATTCAAAGGTATTAACACGCGGCTCGAGCTGTAACGGCACGTTAGTGCATCGACTAAAAATAATTGTGATTACGTCGCGCGGCAGCGTTGGCATTGTGCGAATCGCGAAATTGCGTCAATCCGCGCGTTCGCTATCATTTGCTCTAAATTTCCGTGAAGCGCGATAGAATTGCACAATGACTTGCACGCTCACCACGGCCGATCCGTTCACGCACGAATTCGCCGGCCGAGGACCGTGGTTTTTCATACGACTTCTCGCTACGTGAATAAACGAAGGACGGGAGCGGAAAACACAACTTCCGTCGCCGAGAAGGTTAAGCCGATTTCGATCGGCTCGTTATTGCCGCCGAGATAAGATCGCGTGCCGCTTCGTTAGCCCATCGTGTAGCCCAAGTTACGGAGACTCGCACGTAACTTTCTCTATTTATTAATCATTAATATAATGTATAACACCGATACTCTCGATTACTTACTGTTGAAGTTGCCGTCGCAGCAACAGTGATCGTTGATGACGCTGCCATTGCTGCAGTAAGTTAACTCGGGGTAGGTGCAAGGTCTGCATCCCGGGACCGGCCCTGCAAACGATAGATTCGGTTAGCTCAGTTGATCTAGAGAAGAAAACAGAATGAGAGAATTAAATAAGATAAAAGTCGCGCTACGGATTGCTAATAAGAAAGAAACCACGGTATCGCTGGTATATCTACAATCTTCGTCGTTGAACAAAATGATCTCGGCCGAGACATCACATTTCTCAGGCACGAGAATGAAACTGAGCGCACGGCGATTTATTAATTAAAAATTATATTTCATTAACCTCGATGCCGGCGGCTGCGATTAAAATACATGACAATCGCGTCGAAACCGCATCCATCCATGATTCACGTTAATTAGCGTCTCGAGGCTCCTTGCGTAATCCTTTATAAAATCGTGTCGCGGACATGGCGAGTTATCTTGCCTATGACGATAGCAACGCATCGACATTGATTACGAATACGTTGTACGAGTTTTATTTTGTTTTTTTTTTTTTTTTTTTGCGAGATCGTAACCGCGGTTAGATCGCGCTAGATCGGCAATTGGCGATCGCGTGTTCTTCGGATTTATAGGTAACGTTCGACGCGGTGCATTAATTGTAAAAGAATTAAAATCAGTAACTGATACATTTTAATTACCGCAAACGACATTAAAACATAATTTTGAGAGTTTAGATTCACGCGTAAGCAACAGGTGCAACGACAATTCTCGCAGGAATCCGCTCGTTTCTATGAACGACGACGGAAAGAATTACAGAAATTGGGATTGCACGGCCAACAATTCCTAATTCACGCGAATAATGTTAAGGGTAATCATCGACTTCCTCGGTCATTTGAATTAATGTAATGAGACCCACGTGCTCAGCTCGCTATGTTATTGCGATGCGAACCGCATTGTCAGGTGTCACGATGCGATGCGAACGTTGTAACGAAGCATTTGTACAAACACACAGAAATTATTCGTGCTGAGAATGTGCCGAAAAAGAGCTTAGGAAAAAAAAAATTAATCCGAATCCGATAAAGATAATTGCGGCAAAATGTTGATGAATTTAACTTTTACACGTTAACATCGTATATATGAGACATTTAATTCTTAGATTGCGGCGCATGCAGATTTGGTAAATTATAAATTGCGAAAAATTTAAATTTATTAAAATAAAATCATAAAAAAACATCAAGCGTTGTTATAAGTAAGAAAACAGCATATTCTGTTCTTTGTAAAAGCTACTCATGCGTACCTTTTTCGTCCATGCCGACTAGAGCGCAATTGACAGAACAAAAATGTCGAAACGTCAATCGTGCGACGCTGGTAAGATGCATCAAAGCAGCTATTCTTGGCAGTAAGATAAATATATTTCTGTGTACCGAAACCAAGCTTTATAGACCAGTCATAGGAGTCAGACAAGACCATTAATACGATGCTTTTAGCAACTGGGTTAAATTGGAAAAAAAAAAGTACACCAAGAATGCTGTTGAGATGTGCAACATTATATGTAGTAACTTTTGGCGAAGTTATTTCAGAAATAGATCTTTTAATACGTTTTATTTATTCTTAACAAGAATATCGAAAGACATAATACTGATTTAATACAAGACTATTTATACTTTAGTAAAATAGATAATTTTGATTAAAATTGAGAATAATAATGTGAAGAAAAATTGAGAAATAGTTTTGCTTTATTCATCCACGGTTTTTATGGACGCTCGTAAATATAATTTCTTACCGGGATATATCTGTAGTTTTTTCGCTTCAGCGAGCGCATCCTTTCGAAGGACTTCGTGTTCCAGGATGTACTCATCGTCAGGGTGATGGTTCACGACTGTGACTGCCTCGAGATTACCGAGGATCAGAAAGAGCGTCAGGATACTAATCGCATTGATGTCGATCATGCTAGTGTCTTCCGATTTCTCATCTTCGATGAGAATTGGTTCTTCTTTTTTTTTTTTTTTCTCAATCACAATAAGTGAGGGACTCCGTTCTCAATCTTTTTTCGTAGCTGAAATAATTTTTATTAAAATAATTTCACGTAATTAGCAGTAAAATTTATCTACATTATATATATATATATATATATATATATTTTTTTTTTTTTTTTTACATGAAAAGAAATTATGTCACTTGATATTTAACTCCATGATTTTTTACAATTTAATGTAATTCAAGTTTCTCAATACATATAGCATTTGCAATTGTTAAATATAAATGTTCCTATTACCATGACAATATTTTAGAGATTGTCTACGTTGATTTTGAGTAAAATAATGTTAAGAATAGATCGACAAGCGACTCTGAACTCAACCTTTCTTATTGTCCGGAATTTCAGTAGGGTACAACAAAACGTCTGTCGTAACCGGAAGTATACAGAAGATATGACGCGAAAGTGAACGCAACAATGCCGTGTTCATACATGATAAAAATTTAATTTAATTTCGCGACAATGCGCTTTTTATTTTGCTAGTACAAAAAAAATTGTATTATACTTCAATTTTTATTTCAACGGTTGAGTTTATATTTCTCAAACGTGATCGACGACACGAGCGTCGAAAGCACGTTTGAAAGCGAAAGCATAAAGCTCTATTTGATCGCGTCGAGCGGTAATTTCACGTCAGCTGCGTGATTGATCGTTACAGCTGTTCTCGGTACACAAAATCGATATTGTTTTAATATTGGAGAACACACGCAGAAAGGTATCGGCGTGGCAGTAGCGGCACGGAGATGCCTTTGATATCGATTACCTTGATTCGCCATGTTTTAGAAGAGGAAGAATGATTCATCCCCCGCAAATTTAATTCACCGCATCTGGAAATTTTTTTTTTCTTTTTTTAGCACAATCAAACTCTGCGACATTACAGTAAAAAAAATAATTCCTAACGTAAGAACGTAAACAAATCAATTTTAATGAAATTCCGTATGCAATGATTAAAACCCATCCCTCCATCGACTTTAATCATTTAAAACCAAACGATTTCACCGCCGCAATAATTTGGTTCTCGTCTGTATTATAAATTTAACTCATCATTTTCTTTGGTGCTTGGTACTTGATGTACATTAATTCTACATCGACTTCTCACGATTTTATCGTCTAAAGTCGTTGCGGAAGTCGTTTCAGTATCAAATATTAAATAATACATATATCTTGGAAATCTTTATGAACGCACAATGCGAGGTAAAAAAAACGGTAATACTAGAATTCTGGTCGAGTTACACGCGTTGTGAGTCATAAGTCTGATGACAGCCGGTCATTAATTAGAGCCAATTAAGGGCGGACAGCGTAAAACGTGGATGTCTTGCCCTCTGAGACTAGAAGGTGACATCCCGGCGTCTCTTCCTGCCGATGCTATCATTTATTTTGCCGTACGTAAAACAAAGCGCCGGCGAGTGTTTAAAACGGCGTGAAAGATAATTAAGAACGTTTTGACGAAGGGCTGAATACGCCTTTGTTTCACTTCGGGGAGTTACGACGCTTGGCTAACAATAAGTGCACGAATTTTTGAGATACGATTTATTAAAAATTGGAAGTGTCAAATTATTAGAAAATGTCTCGATACTTTTAGAAATAATAAAAAATTAATTATAAATAAATAAAATAAATTTAATTAAAATTTAACATCTTTTGCTTTTAAGCTCTTAAATTAAAACAACGTTTTTCTTTTTAATTTTTTTTTTTTCTTTTTTCTTACTAAACATAATTTTGTAATCTTATCTTCCGGAATTTAGTTACATGATAAAATTATACATTCGATTCAAAGTCGTATGATGTGAGTTCATATCATATCACAATACGTCAAAACAGCGTCGAACATTATCGCCTTGTTTTTCTGCGAAATTTATGTGCGCAACATGACACGATTATCTTCTCTTCCCCTTTGTCTCTCTCCCGCAAACATGTAAGCAACAAATTATAATAATTAAGAAAATAAATTTCGTTAATTCTTACCAGCATTTTGCCGTATGGTTTCCGGTAATAAAAATTTGCAGCTGCCTTATATTTCCGTCAACACATCATTTCTTAAACGTTTTTCGCAAAATCTGCACGAATATTATTTCAAATAACATTGCACAACGAAACTTATAAAATTCACTGTGAATTTATTGCAGCTTTTATGAGCTTGTAATTCGCGGGTCTTACGTTTTATTATCTCGATAAAATGTAAAATGTTTGAAAGAAACAAAAAAAAAATACTATATATATATGGTCGATCGATGTTAGACTAGAATGAACACATATGGCAAGTAGAATATTGATGAGGATAGAAGTAGAAGATCACGAAAATCCGCGGTGAACGGTAACAGAAAATTGCGACGGACAGACTGGCAACCGTCGAAGGCTGCGGACCGCGTTGAACTGCGGATGGAGGGCTGAAAAGAGTACCAGCCGCTCCACCACACCACCTTCGATGGTGCCGCCTCTGTTATTCGCCTGCCTATGTCGAAGCTTATATCTAACACATGAAAGAAACACAAAGAAAATAAGTTAAAAAATTATAAAAAAGATATATATATGTATATATAACAAAAAATATTATTAGCACAATTATATATTTCCCTTTGGCTCAATTACATTTAAAATAAAATTCTTTAATCAAGAAATTATAGTGTAAAAATTCTATTTTCAGGATTAATATGTATTAAAGTAAATAATGGCGATATTTCACTAAAGATCTTATTTTAATTTTAATAATTTGGAGTAAACTCGTGGAACATGTTAAACGAAATATAATTATATAAGTAAAAAAATTTATTATATGTATAAATTAAGCAGAATATGTATTTTAATTGAACGTAATAAGTAAACGTAAAACGTAAACAAAAATTTTTTTTTAATTTGATTTTTTTTTCTTTTTTTCGCGTTTGTCAGCTGGTGTAAATTTTCCAGAAAGGATCTGTTCTGTAATAATTTGACCTGACGGACAGAAAATGAGTAGGATTTCAACTTAAGTATCTCCATATGTTACAAAAGTCCATTAAACTGATTTAACTAGGGTAGTTTGCGTCAAGACGAAAGAAAGAAAAAGAGAGAGAGAGAGAGGGAGAGACAGAGAATACATACGATGTTACTAAAATAGCATTTCTCATTGTACGCACAAAATAATGTAAACGAGAAAGCCGCTGGCGTTCTGTTACAAATCCGATATTATAAACCAAGTTTAATGGACGGTTTTCGATTATACTCTGTTATTTGGTTTTATTAATAAAATATCCGAATTATATGTTTTCATTAAGTTTCGAATCTGACGTAATTTAACACGTACCTAATTAATGGAACGTGCGCGTAACGTATAACGTAAAATAAATTAGTCACCCATGTAATAATCATGCAATTATATCTTATATAAATGTGTTAAGCGTTATTATAACTTTCGGCTTTCACAAAAACTCGAGCAAAAATTGTAGGTGGGACCACTTTGTGCGTATTGTTAACGGTCACTATCGGGGCTGTTAGGCATGTATGTACGTACGCACACACGCATTCGCGTGCACACTTTTTCCATTCAACCGTTGAGACCGTACCTGCGTATGTGCGATGAATAATAGGCACCGTATACTCGAATGAACGATTCACAGACGCGTGTTGGTGCGTGCAACCGGCATGCTGGCGCGGGCACCTGGCCACTATGGGGTCGGAATGTGCAACGTATACGAATCGTTTTATGGTGGCCAACTCGTAAGGAAGGCTCGGTTAAGAAGGGTCCCTCTCACGCTATTGATCCCGACGAGACTCCTTATTCCGGCTTCGATTCTGAAAGAAAAAAAAAAAAAAAAGAGGGAAACCTTCATCAGCTGACGTCAGCTTACTTTTGCATTTTTGATTAGAAAAATGATAAGTAGAGAGAAAAACAAATGAATATAAAAATTATATTAAAGATATTTAAAGCTGTACACTCAGAGATTTTTTTTGTTTCTTTTTTTAAGATAAATTCGTGTAAAGCGCCAAACTATTCTGCTACAGAGGTATTTGAAACTTCTAAACTTATTTGCCGCAATACGGAATGTAGGTTGGTGTAAAGAGAAATTTGCTAAAGAGAAGATTGATGTTGCGGTGATTCAGTAGATATTGCTTCTATTATTTTAGCTTATTGATTCCATTTCATTCGGTTAAAGTGGCAAGTATGCTTCACCAAGTTTTCACGTACGAAGTTTCGACCCAGTTTTGTTTTCCTGCGTGGTCACACACGGAACCTTTTCTCACAACTAACTTATAAATAATAAACTTTGATATTTTGAGAATGTTCCCAGGAAATTCGTCTAATAGAAAATTTTGTACAGCAAAAATTAAGGGATTTAAAAAAAAAAAAAAGATATTTTGTACGAAAATAATGTTACTACCATTAATAGAATCAACCGCAAATACAGTGAAAGATTTTATATATCAGTTTCATGGTCGCGACGTAAGATTTTATTTCAAAGCGTGCTTATACGCGTAAGTCTGTGACTATCGATCTTGAAAGTCCTGCCACCACTTACTTAAACAATGGTGCCAGAAATGTCTCGTCCTGAGAGGAGCGCTAAGTTGTTTTGCCCGCTTCTGGCTTTTTCTGGGTTAAACGGATTTTTAATAATTGATCACCCGCATTTCTTATCTTTAGGCACAGTCACGTGACAGAGGTTGAATTACATGTTACATGTATGATAACAACCGATTGCGAAACTCCCAATTATTATATGTTAGAATTATATTTCTACCAAGCCACAAGATCAATCCCACTTGATTTAAGCATAAAGTATTCTTTGTTTAAGTATAAGCAGCTAAGTTTTAGAATTTTAATTACGTCACGTTGCAATTCTCCTTTATATTACAGTCGTGTTGTAAAAAAAAAAGATTACAACATGATTCAATGATTTTTATATATTAAAATATTTGAAGATATATTAAAATTTTATCTATCTTAAAAAAATTAGTGGGTGACGCATGAATTAAAAAGCTAATTCATGCGTCACTCACCAATTTTTTAAGATAAGATAAATAATGTAATGTAAATTTGTAATGTGCAATGCAGCAAAAATTTCCCGTCCCACTTAAACAGACCGCGGACTGTCGGTTGTACATACTTTTAATATTTTCTTTAAATACAACCGGTGTGGTTAAAAATTCTTGATGCATTTCACATCATTTCCTTGAAAGAAATATATGTTAAAGCAAATGCATATAAAAATATGTAAGTATACATAAAATATATGTAATAAGACAATTAAATAAAGAATTTGTAAAAAAAAACATGCGACTTGCCAATCTGCATGAGCTTCAGCGGAGTTGTTGAGTTCTGCCGGTGACTGTAACATAAAAAGGACATTAATATGTTTTATTTTATGTTAGTCACCGGCAGAATTCTACAACTCCGCTGAAGCTCATGCAGCTTGGTAAGTCGCATGATATTTTTTCGTAGTTTGTAATTGGGGTCTTAAAAAATATCGCGCGCTAGGCACGCGCATGGTTTTTTCTAGTATTGTTAAAATGCAGATAAAAAGAAAGATCGTGAGTAGGTATTTAACCGTAAGATGAGCATCAAATTGGCGAGATGCATCGTGTATGTACTTACTACATATGTGAATTGAACATATGACGATAATGATTGGAGAACGAATTGTATTTTAGTTGTCATGGGTGCGCCAGCGCCCAGCCTATATCACGCTCCAGTTACCTTTTAATTCGACACACCCTCTACGAATATTTCTTAACAATAGTCGTTAAAAAATACGCGTTATTTGCGATTAAAGTACATTGATAAAGATCGTGATAACGTTAATCAAATCGTTAATTATTGGCCATCAGCATTCATGTATTAAAAACATTTAAAAAATTGAATTTTTTAAATAATTATCTGTATTACTTGAGAATACATGGAATAAAAATTTTATTGTTCACATTAAGTGAAATGTAATCCGTATATAAATGTTCGTTGAATAATAAGCAATTAATAGAAATAATAAAAATTTAATATAGAAGAGTTAATGTTAAAAAGTTGAATGGAGTAAGCAAGTTTCAAGGCCACTTTTGAGAATGTATAGACAAAAAAAGTTTTTGCAATTTTTGCGAAAAGTGAAACTATCGAGACGAGTGTATTCTCCAGCCACAGTCCCAGATATTTCACGGGTGTAATCACGTCTCGGCGTTTTATTGTAACCACGGCATATCTGCGGAATAATAATCGCTCGTTCTCTTTATTTTCCTATGTCGAGGAAAACAGACTCTTTGCAGCGCTGGACTGTTTCATTCAGTACGTCCGAGTTTATTTAATTTTCCCGGATATTAAGCAGCGAGTGAACGAAAATGAGCGTAGGCGAGAGCACGCACGAGTCACACCGTAAATGTCGGTAAATTTACGCGACTCCGGATTACATAGAATCAATCCTGGGGTTTCATGGTGTTGTATTTCATCGTACTCAACTATATTTTATTTTTTTTTTTTTAGATAATGTCTGACTTATCGTTAAGTTATATTACTGGAATTTCTGATTTTCTGACCATGTACCATGGCGCGATAACTCGTATTACTGATTTATTGCAATACGAGTCAACGCGCCATCGTATATGGTCAGGCGGCTGGAGATTTCAGTAATATAACTGAACGATAAATCAAACATTTATTTATAAAATAAAATACATCTAAATGAGGTAAAATATGGCAAAATAAATTAAAGCAAAATAACACAAAATATGGTAAAATAAAAAGAAATTAAATTAATTGAAAATAAATGGTCATGAGATTGAGATTTAATCAAAATTTTAATTTTTTCAAGGGACTTTAATATTAATCATAACGATAACATACAAAACATTTAAATCTAATGTACTGCACCTTCATAATTCTATTTACACGCAAAGTTCTTCTAAGCCTTGTCACGTTCTTGTGTTGGAAAAGTATTCTAGTATAATGAGAACGAATTATCTATGCTACATATTATCTACAAGAGAGAATCAAAGAAAAAAAAAGGGAAAACCGGAACAAACATCTAAATATCATACGAAAGTCAATATGATTAGTTGAAGACAAGTATAATAAGCGTGCAAGCCCTAACCGAGATTATTCATTCTCACTTTTTTCTGTAGTCGAAACTCCTTACTTTTAATTTGTTTAACACACTTCATATTCTTCTTCGTCATTTTTACTATTGTATCGAAATGTGTACTCAATTTCACAAATTACTTTCAAAAATTTACCCGATTAAGAATAGAAGTGTCATCGAAAGTGCGGAGACTCGATTATATATTAAAAGCATACTATATCTTTACACACGGCATGACAAATGTACTGTGCACAATTCTGCCTGAGTTTTAACAAGTATGAAAAAACGTCAAAATAAACTCATATTCAGTCCAAAATAAATAAAATATGTGAACAAATATATGAAACAAATAAAATTATAAATAATTGTTTTTATAACAATCAGTAATTACGATATACAAATATCTAAATTACGATGAATATCTGATTGAATATGCTCCAAATGGTATGATTATCTTGTGACATTTGTGACACCGTATGTATATCGATTGAATGAAAAATTCTCTGTTTATGGTTAACGGTTTAGTCAGTAATTATCGGCAATGAATAAGATGAATATTTGCGAAAAATTGAATAGTTTTAAAATACTTGACCATACAAATCCATACAAATTTATGCACGCACACGAGCGTAGACAAATACACACGTACGTACACATGCACGCAAACATACACAACTTTTGTAATTGTAATATTGAGCATCCGTTCCTTTCCACTTTTTTGTCGAAAAAAAAAAAAAATAGGTTTGTTCTTTGTAGCTTAATTCTTTATATTTTCTCGTACTTTCCGTTTAATTATATACTTATTTTAACTGTAGAAAGTATGACAAAGCACAGCTACAAAGAACAGATCTATTGTTATCAAGTTAATGTAACACATTCATGGTTTAATCTGACTCTATTACCTTTGCTATTATTCGTTCAAATCATGATACTATTATAATTTGTTTTGTCTAAAGAGAGATGATATAAATTATGCGGCGCGCATAACAATGTTATTAAAATTTCTTTTAACCATCCAGATTATATTCCGCGTCTAAGGCAGAATGAGAAACATTACACACATCGGAATGGCTTTCATATTGACAGCAGTTTTCAATCACCAAATTTGCGAGTTCTTTTATACGTTCGTACGGTCTGGGATCTGCTATCACCGTATGCAGCTTCTCCAGGCCTCCTTCTTTTACAACCAATGCACAGTATTTAAATGCTGAAATATCGATTATATTATATTACATAAAATAGAAAAAACGTATAAAGCAAGACATTTTAAATAATTTATCATAAGTATGAATATTGCATATGTACAGTATACTTTGGTGAGATTGGCAAGAGCCCAAGCAGCCCAATGTTGACACGGAGGAGTATGATATACATCCAGCAGGCGTAATAATGGACCAAATGAGCGATAATTGATATTACGTTCTGCATTTAAATCCCAATTTTCAATCGCGAGCACCATGTACTTAAGAACTTCTTTACGAGTTGGTTTTTCTATTGACCATGCGTCAATACCATCAGATGCCATATGAGCTAATATACCAGCAGCATTATATGAAACCTAAATGAAATAAATCAATAAATATATTTATTTATATGTATGATAAAATTAAAAACAAAATTAATGAAGAAAAAGAATGATACCTCAATTCCATCGCTATTAGAACGTAACAGATTGGCAAAAACAGTTACATATCGTTCCTGCATAAGATGGATTCGAAGATATTCGACTTCTGCTACATTACCGAGCAAACCCATCATATTCCTCAACAGTTCTTCTTTATGTGGATATTGCTAGACATTCAATAAATTATTGTAATAGAAATATAAATTACAGATTAAATTATGTTTTAATTATATGTAAAATATACCTGTACACATTTGAGAAAAAGGGCCATACCGTCCTCATCCAAAAATCGTTGACAATTTATAGAAGTTTCATCGGTCATATTCCACATAGTCGACCATGCGACTTCTAATACATCGTCAAATATGTTTGTCTCCACCCTATATTCTACCAATTCTAGCATAGTTTTAACACAACCCAGTTTGCCAAGTAATCTTTTTTCTTTACCTTCCACTTGACAAGCTAAAGAATTTAATAAATATATGCCAATTCTTTGAACAAAACTTTCTGGTTCGGAGTGTTTGGCTGAATGTAGAAGCACCTTTACAAGAGTTTCATAATTCGACATCTATAGAAATAAAATAATTAAACATTATTTTTGAAGATAATAAATTAGACTTAATAATTATATGTACATAAAATATGTAAATCTCAAACACATAAAAACGTGACTCGTTTTTGTTAGAAAATTATCTTGCAATTTGATTCTAAAGAATTCAATGTTACATAGTAGAAAAAAAAAGAAAAAACTTAAAATAATACAAACCACATCATGTGGTATGCGGAATTGACACAATGCCAAACAACCATTCCGCATCATAGTCTCCTCATCTCTATGTGTGCTCATACCAGCAAGGAGAGTACTGATAATTCTTCTTTTCATACGCGCTACTAGCTCACCTTTTTCTTTCATTTTTACTATATAAAATAAAGTGGCGCTGCAACATGCAATATAAAATTAAAGTTGTTTTTCTTGGCGACGAGCAATAAATTATAGAATTTGCGCCTACACATATGCATACCTTCCAGATATCTGTATATGCTTTTGAGCTGGATGCTTTTCCATTGCTTCCAAGACAGTACATAGTGCTTGATCCATTCTATGACAATCTTCATACCTAAATACATGATATAAATCATTCAATACTTTTTGTAATAATTCTTGCTTATTGTCCATGCAAACGTGAGCTGCGATCAGTATTTGATCTTCATTTGCATCACCAGCCACCTAAATTAATTCACAAAGAATAAATAAATAATATCTATAATTAAAAAAATCTTAATTTTATAATATCTTACCACTTTTGCAGGTATGTCATGTCTTCTACAAGCACCATGAGCAGTTCCATAAAGTCCTAGAAATTGTAATGGCTTATGTATTCTAGATGCAAGTCCTGGTATATCAGAAAGCTGCATAAAATTTGTATCTTCAATTTTTGTATCAATAGGACGTTCAGCAACTCCTCTTCCCGCAAGATTTGTACCACCAATGTCTAAAGAAACCAACTGGGGTAGACCATTCACAAGGTCAGACAAGACTTTATTAGGATTATCAAACTGACCCTGTTTACTATGTAATTGAGAAATATCCAAGTGCCTGTAAAAATACTTTATATGAATTTATCTTGTATATCATTAAGTAAGCTTAATTTTGTGCATTACCTAGCTATCCTAAGAAAAAAAATTTACAAAACTTTAAACATACCTTAAGTTCTTCAACTGACAAATGTTTTTAACAAAATATTTTGGATCAGTATTGACTTTGACGTTATACAAAGCTAAAGATACTAGATTTGGTACCAAATGATAAAATTCGAAAGTATCAATGTTACAACTATTAGATAAATCTAGATGTGTCAAATTCGTTAATCCTGCTAGAAGTAGTAAATATTCTGACGAAGGTATTCCTACATATCCTAATGCCAGACGTTTCAAATTTGGCGTATTGAAAACATATCCTCGTTCGTAATAATTGATTGAGGTTGCTGTAACAAGAAATATAATTTCATTAATTTGCTCATTCTGAATTTTATTTTCTGATAAACTATAAAATAATAGATAATGATAAGTTCTTACAAGGGTTTAAAAAACTAGAAGGTATGATCATTGAAGTTCCATGACAGGCTAAACTGTGCAGGTTCTCAGAATTAGCATTAATATGTTCAATGCAAAACTCTGTTACATTACAACAGTCCGTAAGTTCCAAGTCATAGAGTTTGTGGCTGACAAGCGTCTGAACCGAGGTGTCAGTGAGGCTGCAGTTGGAGATCTTTACGTGCTTTAGCCGGGTCGCTGCTAGATTTTTAAAGATCGAGAAGAAACAATCGTCGTCCTCGGTCGCTTCGCTGCGCTGCGCGTACTCGATAATCTTGTCGCCTATCTCGCTTGGGAAGGTTATGCCCTTGCGTAGCATCCGATGGCCCCGTTTTCCCTTTACCGAAATGATGTCCAGATTTTCACAGATCAGTTTGTAACACAGATCTGTAAGCCGTTCCGGGCCTACATATTGATCCGTGTGAAATAAGTCATCCAGCTCCGCCATTCTCTTTCTTTCTCTCACACGCTCGTGATCTCGCTTCCACGAGGAGATTTCACCGACTCACGATCGCGTTGTCACCGCTCATTGAAGAAGGAACGCGCGTCTCCACGCGAAGCGTAATGACGAGAATTTCGAAACGCCTGCGGAAACTAGGCGCGTGCGTTATGTCAAACGCACGGATCAGCTGGGTACGCGCGACATGGCGCGGGCGTACGGGTTATACGTTCTGCGTACAGCGGATTCTACGCCGCCGAAGTGCGGGGCCGCCGCCGCATTCACCGCGTTTTCACCTGCCGCGACGCGGATCAACGGTGCCGCGCGGCCGTTACGTCCCGCGACATTCGCGGTGGGCTACGGTTTCCCCGCAAGCCGCGAGCGGCGCGAACAAAGAAAAAATACGGACGCGATCTCGCCCGTAGGTTTCCCCCCGAAAATTCCTCTCCGAAAAACTCCGCCGTGGTCTCCGTGCTACAGTTCCATACAGCTGTTACCACATCACTGTCGCTGCTGTCATGATGTCATCCCCCCTCCTCACCTCACCACGCTGCTCTTCGGCCACCTTTACGCTGCTGCCTCACGGTTCTCTTTCCGTTCTTTTTCCTCTTATCACCGCGTGCGGATTTTTACGATGTTTCGCTGACGTATCCGTGTCGCATTATTCCGAGCAATTTTATCGATCACCGTAAAATATTAGATGGAACGCGCTATGTATAGCGGTAAATAGCAAAGTGCCGTTTTAATTCGCGGTGCAACGGCCAACTACACCTACACTTCCACCTTTAAGGCTACGTTCCGAAACACCCTTTGCGAGGGGCAGCAAGGAAAATTTTACTCGATGTCCGTTCCGAAAATGTTTTCTAAGCTTGTATCAAATTATGAGCTGATTACGAGTATCATATTCCTCGCCAATCAGGAGATTGGATTTCGACCAATTAAGCGCTCAACTTTGCTTCTATCTCGATTGGTCGTGGCATTCAAACTTGTAATGAAGGCCTAGACTGTCTATAGGTTGAATATCTCGCGCCGCTTTCATTCAATGTTCAGTAAATAAGAAATTCAATTTTTACTCGTAATTTTTTTAATTTTTTTATCTAAGTACTTGATACATACCAGATCATCTCTTTTTTAAAGATTATGATACGTACGAACTTTTGTTTCTCTTAACTCCAGTTTCTACACGTGATGGCGTAAGAAATTGATTAAACGTCGCCAAGGAGTCGTGGACGCGTGGTAAATAGCGGTGACAGTTACGCCCGCACTTTTCATTATTTCAAGAGTCTGCCCCGAAAGCTTTGGTTCGTGCGTCTTTATACGTTCCTTAATTCGATCGCTTGCGAGGATGAAAATTGGCGGCCTGGAATCGTCACAACGGACGGGCTCCTCCAGGATCCCCAGCGTCACGTCGTCCAAGATGAAGCTCAGCGCTTTCGGACGAGTACGCAAGATAGGATGCGAGCGGAATACCGTCTCGACGCTGCTTCAACAACGGCAAGCTTTACGAGTTGTTCACGAGAACGTGGACTTGACGCCAAAGCCGTTGGTCCACACTGTTTTTAGCACCATCGACGAGAATCAGACGACTGCTTTAGAGACAGTCGGATTATTCCAGGAGGGAAGCTGCATTCAACTGATGTCTCCCTCGACGATTAGCGAGCTCAGGTCCAGCTCTTCTTTTCTTCTTAGGTCTGCCGACGATCTGCAGATGGAGAGTCTGCTGTCGACGCAAGTATGTGGGGTTTCTTCCACGGAGGAGAACGAGGACGCTGCCCCGTCGCCGTTCTTCCTGCCTAGGTTAATTACTTATTCATATTATTTTGATTGCTCCCAAATTGAATTTTTTTAATATTGAAAATTTAATTATGTATGTGTAACGGTATGTTACAGCGATGACTCGGAGATATTTGTGACACGTCCAGAAACAGTGACGATTACTTTGAAAGAAACGCAGACATTCTTCGTGTTTGAATTGGCGCAGATGACCGAGGATCTGCACACGCCCGAAGGACAAGCAGTCTTGCAGGAGAACAAAAACTACGAATATGTAACAATAGGACCAGGTTCAAATCGCAAGCTGTCGGATATAGAGACGCAGACGATACGAGTGTTAACAAAGTCGCGCGGCACTTATTGTGGACTGAAACCCCGCAGGAATCGAGGGACGTTTGTGAATAACTGGGTGATTCATGATATTTATGCGGCACCCGAGCTGATAATAGACAGAAACCAACACGCAGTCGTACACACGAAAGAATCAATGCGACAATTGCGAGAAGCTCAGGTAAGAATCATTGTATATAATTACAAACTGTTTTTTAAAGCAGTTATATAGTTTTTTTTAAAACGAAATACTTGTGTAAACTTATTTATATAATTAAAAAATTATCGATACACGCAAATTATTTTTTACAAACAATAAATTTATTTAATAGACATAGTTTATAAAGATGTAAAAGAAGATTAAAAATAAAATAGGCACAAAACAGTATTTACATAAGATGTATTTTAAAAATATATATTTTAAATTCTTTTTACTCTTTAAACTCGTAAAGTTTTAAATTTTTATTTGACAAAAAATGCGTAAAAATTTATATAAAGTAAAAGAATTCTATAAAATTTGAAGAATTGTTATTTTTGTACCAGGAATTTCAATACAAACTCCCCGAACCTGAAACGATTTCTGAACAAAGTCCCGAAGAGCAGTTATCTCGAATTTATCAAGAAACAAGATTCCTGGATGCGGTATACGTGATGGAACGTATAATCGCAAACAACGTATTCATAGAAGCGCTAAAACGCTTTACGGGCCTAATCAAGTGCGACCCATACGCTCTGGATCTGAAATTTGATTATCGGTTAGATCTGCTATGGACATTTGCATGTGAAATGGTACGTGGTCGTTCTGTGTCAGCATTTCGTTGGAGTCCAGCCAATGCAAGCGTTCTTGCCGTCGCTTATGGCGCAAAAACTGAGTCCGACAAAACAGACGGGGTACTGTTAATCTGGTGCGCTAAGAATCCTAGCCAACCCGGTCGGGAGTACATTTTTGATAGTCCATTATCTGATATCGATTGGAGTAGAAAACGGCCAAATCTTCTAGCTATAGGTTTCTATGACGGAAGTGTGAAAGTAATCGATGTCAGCACGAGAAATATAAACATAATTAGGCAAAGTTATAGGGAGACATCGGCAGCTTGTGCGCCACATTGGCAAGTAAGAATTAATACAATATTAAGTTAATGTTAATATTATAAAAATGTATTAAAACTTAACATTTATTAATTATGAAATGTACGGTATTACTGTGATTGCTAACATTTTATTTTTGCAGGTCCAGTGGTGGAGCGGTGATGAGCAATTCGATTACCAGGAACAGATCTATACCAGTGATGAAGACGGGCGGGTATACTGTTATCGTTTGGGAGAAGATTTTGTCGCCACAGAGATCATGCGCTTGTACAGAGTCGAAGGCAAACTGAGCGGAATTTCTAGAACCGATCATTGCGTAGTTTATGATGTGCCTATTAACCGCCAACCGAGTGCTCTTATTCTCCGCAGACATCCCGTGATCAACAACGTTTACTTTGTCTGTTCCGACGAAGGTTGTGTCTACCGATGTTCTATGAATTATTTGGGTCGACACATCGACAGTTTTGTGGCACATGACGGCCCAATTTATTCGTTTGAATTTTCACCTTTTTGTCAGAAATTGTTTCTGACTTGCGGCGCCGATTGGTGCATTAGAATCTGGGCCGAGGACCTTACCGAACCATTAATTACTTTGTCAACGGTAATGGCGTGTGTGAGAAATGCCTGTTGGAGTCCTACATGTTCTACTATCATTGCCAGTATCGTGAATGAACAGATTTGTGTGTGGGACATTAATAGGAAAACGCACATTCCAGTATCCATAACAACTTCAACGAATGGATCGAGATTAGTAGCTGTTGATTTTACAGCGAACGGAAATCAGCTGGTAGTCGTTGATGTTGAGGGCATCGTTTACGTCTACAATCTCGAAGGCATGCCATTTCCACCCTTTGATCAAACTAAAGTATTGATAAAGTCTATTCGTAAGGCATTAGCAACCAAACCGGAACTATTAAAAAAACTCAAAAATTTTGGCCCACCCTTTTGATCATTCAATTTCTAATGAAGTAAGTATTAAAAGATTTTAATTCTGTAAAGAATAAATTTTTTTTTAATAATATTAAAGTGCTGTTTTTTGCAATAATTTTACATTTTATTAAAATATTTATATTGACACTAATAAAAAAATAAAAATATTTTATGTAATGTAATGCGTGCATAAAAGTATTAAAATAACATATTTATTAATTTTATATGTAATACGTACACTTAAAATTTTTTGGTAATTGTTAGAATGACATGTAATAAAATTTATATCGAGCATTTACAAAACGGCAGTTGCTTCTTCGCTGACAATTTTTGATTTATCGTTTACTTCTATTTTATATATATATATATATAAATTAGACGTTTTTAAATTGCTAAAATTACTACCGCTATCACACATGACAGCTGTCTCTGCGATTGAGCGACGACGATCAAAACAATGGCAGAGATCGAATGGCCCTGGCAGTACAGCTTTCCGCCGTTCTTTACGTGAGTATTGTCGGAAAAAGCGTGTACGACTCTAAAGTCATTATCCTCACTAATAATCGCATGCATATATGTTAAAATGAATAAAATTCAGCAATTATTTTTTCATGAAATTGCGTCTCGACGACAATTTGGAGGTTAGGCATTTAGCTAATGGAAAAAAGATGTTTACAGCCACTTTTACTAATGTGAATTTATCTAACGACCAGACTTTATTTATTACAGACTTCAACCTCATGCAGACACCAGAGCCAAGCAGATAGCAGCCTGGAAAAGCCTGGTGCTTGAGTACCATCGCATTACAAAGCAGGCTGTTGTAGATGTGCGCGAGGTGCACACAAATCCCTTGTTTAACAATGCCAGCATAAACAGTATCCTTTCTATTTGTCACATTGAATTACAGTTATTCCACAACTTAAATATTAAAATTTTTTTCTTGTTACAACTTATTAAATTTCTATTATAATGGCATTTAAAAATAAATTTTTTATATGTATTTAGTGATACATTAATTCTTATTATTTTTTAACAAGTCCATTGATTAACTTGCATTCCTTAACTGTATAATAACAGGAAGATTACCGTCTGAAGCTGTACTAGTGATACTAGAAGAATTAGCAAAATCAGGAAATGCATCTCCATTGGATAAGGTTAAACGGAGATGGCTAGTTTATTGGCACACTCTAGAAGAATGGGGTGATATAATATATAACTGGGCACAGGAGAATGGTTTCATTGGCTCTGTGTGTACATTTTTTGAATTAACACAAGGAGAGGATACCACTGAGCAAGGTAATTTTAGGTTTAAATTATTCTCTACATTCATTCACAAAAATGATGTTAATCTATACCTTGATCTTTTTTAGAATTCCATGGTTTGGATATGGAAGTATTACTCAGATCTTTGAGAACTCTGGAGGCTGCCAGAAAAGCAGAGATTATCTTGCTCGATGATAATCATGGCGTTAAATTTTTTTAATCTGAAAGAAATTGCTATTTGCTGAAAATTTTACGAGCAAACAAATATATGTAAATTATATTTAAATAGAATTTGTCGTATATTACAATTTAATATATGCATTTAAATTTAGGTACGTTTTTATAAAGTAGTCTTAAAGTAAAGTTTATTTCTTTGTGGCATAAGTGATAAAAAAAAAAACAAAAAAATATGTGGTTTATAAATGCAAACATTTATTTAACACAATAATGGTAATACATTTTTCTTTTTCCTTCTTTATATAATGTAAACCAAAATCTCTCGGATACTAAACTAACTTGAATGTGAAGAAATGTTTCGAATATAAAAATGTAGCTTTTATGTTTCTATAGCTTTCGAGGTACATAAATCACATACGGTACATAGGTTTACTCGAAATGGGAAAACGCAAAAATCGCGATAGAAGTAAATGTAAAACTTTCTGTACTACAATCAAGGTACTAAAAAGTTTCGAAACAAATCACGTAAAACTCAAAATACGTTTACACTTCTCTTGTATAAATAAAAGACTTATATTAGGTGACAAACATGAAAAGAAAGTGGATTATTCTAGGCGCCTTAATTTAAAGATTTTAAACTAAATTCCTAGGAGAAGGCACTGCAATCACAATGTTCTTATGAATTACTTCGCTCCATAATCACCAGTCTTTGGAAATTAACTAGAATATTACATTTTTTGTCTCAAGGCTAACACATCGCGACGTATCCCTTGTTCTCGAGTTCCAATGCGAAAAAGGAAGAAGGAAAACAGAAAAGCTAAACCGGAATTAAAACCTAATGTACTTTATAGACATATATACAGCATACTTGCTTGACATTTTTTTAACGAATGGCAATGCGAAGTAATTAAAAAATAATTAAACACGACCATGAACATACTATTTTGTGGAATTTCATCAAAAATTTGTAGGCAATTGGTCGCGAAACTCTCTTAGACTTTCTTTCCAGATGTTTTAGAAAATAAATTTAACATGCAAACGCACCATCAGTCTTTCCAGCAAGACCAAGGGAGAAAGAGAGGCATGCGTAAACGATTGTAAATGTGTTCCACTATAAATATGAACATGATCTGAATTGGTATTTACAAGGCGATAGAACTTTGCTGTATTTAATTTTCTTCCCCTCTCAGTTCCAAAGGTGTTGTTATTTTTCTCTTGAACAATAGAATATGTGGTTCTGAAACAATAAATTTTATTAATAATTCATAATAGTTGTAATAACAGCAAAGTAAAACAAATTTTAATAATTAAATATATACCTGGATCATGAATCATATAATGCACCCATCCTTGACTTTGCTGGACTCCAATAGCTCTCCATTCTTGTTCAGACAGTAGATGAGTTCTTGGCACCAGTTTCACCATTTCTTTTGGTAAAACGACATGCCTAAGCAAAGGTTTGTGAAAAAAAAAGTAAAATAAAAACTGGAAACTAAAATACTAAATGCATAAAAAAAAGATATATATATATATATATAAATAAAAAAAAATAAAGAAAAGTTAAATATAATATGCTTTGCTTTCTAAATCTTTAGAATTTCACATGTAGATTAATTTTAAAAAAATGTATTAAAGATATTCACAATCATGTACAAAATCTGTATCTAAATATACCCTTTAATAACAGTTGATTAAAAAGATAAAACATTTTAAAATTTAATTCTTATTCAATTTAATCTATACTTTTTAAAAATCAAGCATCACAAATAAGAGCTTTTATTGAACATCTTCAAGTTTTATAATGTGATTATGTGCTGTCAAATTTTTATTTGATCTTTCAGATGCAGAGAAAAAGATGCAATCAAAATCATTTCCTGGTAGCATTATTATCCTTTTTTGCCACATTTTAATGCCTAAATTTTTCCAATAAAACAGCAATTGTTAAAGTTGTTAAAATTGCTACGAACATTTCGCTAGCAAAATCAGAAAGCTCGAAATAAGGTTCCTAATCTAAAATAAAAACAATGGCCCAGAAATGAGAAGAACTTTCTCCAGCCATTCGAACATTTCGATCCCAAAGCTGGCGGAAAGAAAACGGAAGAAAGGGGACAAGAGAATGAATTTTTTTCAATCGGACGCAAGAACGCGGTGCAAGACAAAACGTAAGGACGCAGGATATTTGCCAGAGGGGGACGCCATTACACCATCAGGGCTCTCGCGTGTCTCAGATAGGAGGACTCAAAGGACTCGTGCTTACCTATACTCGTACTTATCGTCGTAGTACTTGTCAGAGTAGTAGATGTGCGGCATTGCGTCCTTCGACTCCGTGGTGGCGGCTGATCAGGGAAACAACCGAGTATTAAAACGCGCTGAGGCTATCGCCAAGACGGCCGCTCGCCAGAACCGAGAATGTCACTCGCGCTCGCGTATGTGCGTACGCTGTTTGAATGCTAACGGATGTGTCGACCGAGCGAGCAGAGTGGAGGCTACGAAACCGTGCGAGTCAAGTTCCACTCTGTGACTACGAATGATGTAAGCCTTCATCGAAACAAATTTCCATAAATAGGTAAGCATATGCATTAAGAAATCGACCGATTTGCCATCAAATACGTAAGAAAATAATTCGATTAATCAATTAATTACACAATTAAAATAAATAATTATTTAATTAAATTTCTTACGTATATGTGTTCGTTTGGATAGACGCTGACTCGCACAGTCGAGAATCAGCTGCGCCGGTCGCGAACGAGATGGCGGCCTGATCGTACGTGTATGTGAGGACGTCAAAGAGAATAATTCAGAACGATCGGAGTGTCCTCTGAAGTGGCGAGCAGCGAACCAAAGATTTGCAAATACACTTTTGATGCTCTGCTTTTCCTTTTTTTTTTCCCGAACAAAGTACGCGGACACTTTTTTTCTACTAAAAAGTAAAACATATGGGAGGCCGGTGGTCTTTATTCAAACTTGATTATTTTGTGTGCCTCTTCGAGCGTGTAACTTTCTCTTGAGATCGTATTTTCGAACGCAAAGGGTGCAGTAGAGTACAGATAACGGTCTCGGAGAGAAAGGAGCACCCGCGTTTCTCTCGTTCGTGGTGCATCGTGCATCGTGCATCGTACCCCGCGCCAAGAGCGCTTGTTCGCCTGTTCGTTCGCGCTCGAGAGCGTCCGGTCCACGTCCGTTCGCGCTTCATTCCCTCGTCTCGTTCTGGCGATTGTCTGGCAGCGGGCAGTGTCCGCACGTTCATTCGTACGTCGCAGGCTGTCGGGAACCAGGCCAGGGTGGCTGCGAGCATCCGTTGCGTGAGTGGCGTAATCGCGAACCCAGTGGGTCGCGAGGAGGTGGTGTGCGTGACGACAGCGGTTTTCCGACACGACACGGTGATACGCGCGGAGCGCGGCACAGCACGGCGCGACGGAGGAGAGTTGACGAGGAAACGATATTTGCGTGCATGCGATGTTAGCCGCTCGTCGGCCGAAAAAATTCGCACGACGTGTTGCTCAGGTCCCCTTTACCCGCGCGTGCGTCTCCACGCCACGCCGATGTGAGTCGGACGATCGTCCCGGGCTACGATAAATCGCAACGCGACATTTAGGTATTAAGACGCAGCACGCATTCATTATCATGTTCTGGACGAATAATTACGTGTCGTCGCCGCATATCGAGGCATTGCTCAACAAGGAGGCAAGTGACTCCTGCTTGCACACATATTACTGTTTTGTCTCTCCCTTCGGGTGATTTCCGTTGTCGTTAATATCTAATCAGTTAATTGATTACAGGATGTCACTCTACACGAGCTGATGGATGAGGAGGACATCCTGCAAGAGTGCAAAAGTCAAAATAAAAAATTGGTCGAATAGTAAGTGAAGCTGTCATGGTGTTCTTAACTGTAAAATTGTATTGATTGTTTATTATGCCTAGTGCCTAGTGCTTCAATAAAAATTATATCAATGTGTAATTAATAGTCTCACAAGGCCTGCTGTCATGGAAGAATTAGTTACATTAACCACAAAAGAACCATCTACCGACATCGAAGAGCGTTGGCGTTACAAGTATCCCAATGTTGCTTGTGAGTTGCTTACATGTGATGTGCCTACATTAAATGAGAAATTGGCAGGTACTTGGAATCTCATTGCCATACTTAATAATTGGAAGTGTCTATAGTCATAAATTTTTAAACATGTTTCTTGAATAATTTTTTAGGTGATGAGGCACTTTTGGCAAAATTATATTCTTTCATAGATACAGATCAACCATTAAATCCACTACTTGCATCATTTTTCAGTAAAACTATTGGAGTGCTAGTTGCTCGTAAAAGTGATCAGGTAATTACATAAATATTTGTTTTTATGTAGATGATTTTTTAGTTTAGTTTTACAAAATATATACAGGGTGTCTATGACACAATAAAAATAATTTTAAGGGTAGGTAGGCTTAGGTTATAAGTTAATTAAATTTTACAATAACTTTTCTTTAATGCTGATATCTAATTAATTATTATTATGTAATATTAGTTAAATAATAAACTGTTTTTTCCTATATTATCCACATATCTATCCATCCTGGATATTTCCATCTATTCCAGAATTGGTATTCCTATCAGTTCACATGCTTACAGGTTTTAGAATTTCTTAAAAGTCGTCAGAGATGTGTAGATCTACTGTTGCAACATTTAGAGACTTCAGCTATCATGGACTTAGTACTCAAACTTGTTACTCAGGTTGAAGGCAGTGATATGCGTCAAAACATATTAAATGTAAGATATTTCTATATTTATTATTATTTAGCTACTGTTATGTAATTGAGTTCTTGTTAATATGTATATATATATATGTTTCTGTATATCTCTTTGATAGTGGCTAGATAGTCAACATTTAGTGCAAAGACTGGTAAAATTGTTAGCACCTACTTCAGAAGTAGCCAAACACGCTAACGCGGCACAATTACTTTGCGACATGGTGACGGTAGCTAGAGAAACTCAACGTACATCTATAGAACGCGCTGATCCAGATCCTATTTTAAATACTTTAGAATCGTGAGTATATTTCTGCAAAATTATGACAAGTTAAACGAAGTTATCGTATTACACAAATATTAACTTGATGAATAAAATATATTGATTAATAAAATATATCGATTAATATAATAATTTTGTTATGCAGAGGAGAAACTGTGAGCCTATTGTTAGAAACTATTCTAACAGCAGAAAAGGTAGAAAGTAGTATTGTCGGTGGAATACAAGTGCTTTTGGTTCTTTTAGGTCAAAAAGCCAGCAAGTATGACGAAAATATTTTATAATATTATAATTTCATATTATAAATGGATAAAGCACAGTATGCAATAATTAATTTTTCGCAGTTCATCAAATGAAGGAGATGTGCACGGTAATGGTGAAGACACAACGGATAATGAGCAATGTATTAAAATTTCAAATGCTATTTTACCATATTTGGAACATCTTCACAAACTTCTTCTAGATCCACCATATGTAAGAACTATTTCAATACATTTTATAAAAATACATTTGACATAATATTTTGTTTTATATTATTGTAAAAATTACACAAATTTTTTATTTAGAAACCTGCCGTTAAAACAACTGTTGGACTATTAGAATGTCCATTGGGAAACACTCGTTTGCATGTAGCAAAGTTGTTAAGCGCGTTATTAGCAACGGAAAATTTAAAGATCCACGAAAGTTTAGAAAATTTGGGAACATTCCAAACATTATTGGTAAGATTACATTTTATGAGTAAATGCAAATTATCACATACTTTTAATATATCGTCACTTATTTTTCGTTTAAATATATTACAGGATCTGTTTTTCAAATATACATGGAATAATTTCTTACATACACAAGTACAACAGTGCCTGGCCTTAGCTATTAATTGCGGACAACGGGATAATAACATTATTTATAATAATGTAAGTTATACCTTTTACGACATGGAAATAAATCGTAATATAAAAACATTAAATAATTCAAGTGTTTTTATTTCCAGATATTCATCAAGTGCAAATTAATAGAGAGAATTTTAGAAGCATGGGATAAAAACGAGAGTAAACAGTAAGATTGCCGAAAGTATTAAATTTTGCATAATTATTTTGCAAAAAAATATTAATATTAAAACATTGGAATTTGATTGCAGAAATAAGGAAAATGGTGTTCGTCAAGGCTACATGGGACATTTGATAAATATTGCGAACAATATTGTTACTCAATGCGAAAAAAATAATATACTGGCCAGCTTCTTAAAAAACAATTTATCACCCGAGTGTCTTACTAAGTGGGAAAATCTTGTGAGTGTACAGTTGGTAGAAATTAATAAAGTTCACCAAACTGTAATGATGGTACGTAGTATACTGTGTGTACACTAAAAGACAGATGCGGCATTTGCTTCGGCAACGTAATAAAATATAATTAAAGTAAAAAAATCAGCAATGTTAATTACAATTAAATTTTTAGGGTGATCAGGCTCCAGTGTACCTGATGAGCTCCGAAGAAAATCCAAACGAGTACAATTCTTACTCGCAAGAGACATACACGCAACAGGTTAACAAATACATACATATTATTGATACAATTAAACTAAGATTATTTAGTTCCTTATTTATCGTAAGATATTTTTCGTATTAGATGTACTCCAATTATCAGGGTCAACAAATAACACCTCCATTCATTGAAAACTTTGGATTTCACGACGATGAGTTTAACGATGGTGATGATGCGCTTCAGTAAGTATACACGCGAGATTTTATTAAAAATGAATAGCATTACTAGGGACGCAGTTATAGAGTTCATGAGAGCCATGCGTGAAAAAAGCATGACGTTGATATTGTCATAGTCATTTCTCCTTTCCTCTTCCCCCAACTATTTTCGTAAAGAGGTATGATATTATAGTAATCCAGTTGACCAATTAACAACGTTGGCCTTTACTCTCAGTGAAGAAGATCTCGACAAGCGAGAAGATATGTTCAATAAGGTAAATATATAGTTATTATTAAATAAAATTATTATAAAATGTTTTATTTGAAATTGTGATAAAAAGAAATTATTTGGTTATGTCATGTTAAAGCTGTGCCAACAAAAACAAAAAGCTGGACTTGAGGATTGCGGCAGTGGCCTAGAATGGGGAGACGAGGGTGAACTGACTTTTCAGACCGTGGTGGACAAACGAGACTGGCACTCGAAACAACAACATCAGGATTCTTCATCTAGTTCATCAGACGATGATGATGAGGAACCACGCGATATGCATATGGAAGTTGACACAACTGATCGTACGTTTTTTATTGTGATTTAATGTTCAAAAAGTTCAAAATTATTGTATCGAAATGTTGCAATTTTAGCCTGGGATACTACTGAACCATTAAACACTGGTACTATTCTTCCGCCAGTTAATCCATGGGATGTGGTACCATCAGAGCCAGTAGAATCTACTGGATGGGCCAATTTTGAAAATTTTGAAAATACTTTGAGTATGGAAAATACCGCGAGTGAAGATAAAAAACCGTGCGAGGAACTTAAAGAGAAAAAATCAGAAGCAATGATCACAAATATAACGGAAAAAGATGTACCACCTAGTGAAAATGTTGGAGAGGATGACGAAAAGAACAAAGACCACATAGATAGAACGGGATTGCCAATTGCGGAAACTAATCTCGAAGACAGCAAAAGTTATGAACACAGAATAGTAGCCTCCACGAGTGAGGCTAGGAGTGTCGATCCTAGCGAGTTATCGGTTAACAGGTATTTATTTATATAGCATTTAATTTATGAAATATTCATTAAAGCAACAGCTTTACTTATTATAGTTTATATCGAGCTAAAAAGTCAATTAATAAAAATTTTGTATTGTTTTTTCTAGAGATATTAAAAGCACGACGGAAACCGAAATTGAAAAAGATGCAAACAATATGGAAAATGAAGAACCGTCAATTGAACATCAAGTTATAACCGCTTCATCGGAAAGTGCGTCTACTGGCACCGTTGATGTTCTATCGATGCCTGAAGACACTAAATGAGACGTTTTCCCTTGCCTACGTTAAATGATCTATGGCAATAGGAAGAGAGAATCATATCAGTATCGAATCGTACATGAACGATCGGAAGCATATTGCGCTTTCTCTATTTTTCATTAGACACCACGTTAATTATGCTTTAAGAAAACGTTGACGCTGGGCACATTGTGGTCCCGCCGCAGGGTATCTCTTTGAATAAATCCAGAATGCCGAAAAATGATCAACGCTCAACTACACTTAGTGAATAATTTGATGTTTATTATATATAAGTATATCATCCCCTTTTTATCCCCGTCCCCTAAATGGCCAATATCTACAAGCATTTCTGCAAAAATCAAGTCCTCCCTCTGCCCCGTATATTTTACGATTATTGTTAAGAGTTTCGTAAGTTGTTATTTATACGTAATTGATAATTGATTTTTAGCAAAATATAAAAAATGGACATGATAAATCGCAACATTGCGATTTTTATGCGATATAGGCAATTTATAAAGAAGGAAAGAGAAAAAGGATGGCTAAATCTCACATCCGCATGTTCCATTTGCAACATTTGACATTTAATTGAATTTTCATATATTGGACACACACAAAACATACACTCACACAAACATGAAACATTTATCATACGTTTATATATTAAAAAAGCGGATGAGAAATATAAGAGAAGAGAGTTATCATAATACTGTTTAATATTATATAAGACCGGTATTTCACAAACTGGTGCTTTTGCTTATTACTTCGATAAGGCAAAGGTACTTAGGTGCAGTGCCTACTGTTTAACTGAGTGTACATTAGTTCGACGAAATGATACAAGCAGAAAAAAAAAAGAGGAGAAAGAGAATCGAGAATATTTTTATTACCTTTTGTCGTAATAATCAGTCAAAATTTGTACATGATATCGTATTAATCGAGCCCTTGACGAACCTGCGCGTTTATTTGCATTCCAAAATACCAAAAAGAAAGATTTATACGTACCTTTAAGCGACTGTTGAAGTCTTTCATCAAGATCTTCCAAAAGTAAATAGTTAAATTGCGAAAATTAATGTCAAAATGTCGCGCATGCTTCGATCGAGCTATCTTATGTATACCCATCATTTTTTCGAGAGATTATTCTGTGAATTATGTTACCTGATTGTTCCAATTGTGACTTTCTTCTGCCTCGCAAATTTTGCAGCAGCAATGTGTTTATAGCGTTGTACACGAGATATTGTTCATAATTAAATAAAAAAAAAAAATAATAAAATATTGTTCTAAATCCTAAAGAAGCGTATAATTATAAATACGTTGTTACAAGTTTAATATCGAAATTTTATAAATTGCGTACATCACACTATGCGTCGTATTTACGTTCTATCTTATAATCAATAATTTACTATGCACGTTTATTACCGATAGCATCGTCGTGTAAGTGCAGTCTTTACGTTCCACGTTTTTCTTCTCGCTTTCAATCAATAAACACATTTAGATGCGTGATCCCGAAGGTGGAGAATTTTGTTAAGATTAGAATTTGTCTTCCTGAGGTGTATTGTATAATGATATATCGACGCTTTCTTGTCTGCAAAGTATGTAAAAAAATAATTGAAATTATTGTTCGCAATTAGTAGACACTCCTACATCAATTTTTTTTTTTTTTTTAACGTCATCGAGTATAAAGTAAAACAGTTTACCCTTCGGCACTTTCGCTACTCGTGGTGTTATCCGTGTCCGCAAGAATTCCGATCTCGTAAACCACCGCTTTTATCACATATCTAAAGACAGCAAGAGATATTAGTAACAATTTATTTTACATGCTGTGTATCGAGGAGTATCTGAAAGAGATTTACACGTCGGTGTTCGTGATCTCCGTCGAGTTGTCTGTCGTGCTCTCCGTCGAGATGCTTGAACTTTCTGACGACCGTTCCATCGAACTCTCGGTCGAGTTTCCGTACGTGAAATCTGGTAACGGGCTGGCACACACTCGCTGCAACATCGTCGTTATTAATATCGACGTAAATAACAAAAGCGCAACGTAGGGCGGGCAGAAGGGCCGGCTGCAACGTGATACCGTGCGCGACATTTTAAAGTGAGACTTGGATCAATCTGCCCGCGACTTTTATAGCGACGGACGTTTGTCCCTCGTTAACACCACCGCGCCTTGCACGCGGATACTTTTGCATTACGTATTCTCGATCGGTTCATAAGTGGTAGTGAAAATTTTCCCGATTGCGCACAAAGCGACTCGCCATTGAATTTCAATAACGAACACGAGCGTAATAAGAAAAATAAAAAAAAAGTTTAGTCATGCCTGCAAGATGCGCGTTTCGCCCCGTAATTTTCCAACGTAATTTCGCAACGAGCCTGTTAATGGAAATGTCACACTGATAACTCGTTCAAGGTTTTCGTAGAAATCCTTCGTGCGATCATACGTTATCACGACACGCGCGTTTTTTTTTCTTTTTTTGAGGGTATTTAAAGCGAATTGAATTTCCGACGCGCAGTAGATATCCGGTAAAATATTTCCATCTAATCGCAACGACATGAATTTTAACGCGTCCTTTGTTTTTCGACGTGCGAACGAAACACGAAGGCGAAATTGTACAAGCAGAATATTTCAAAGCGGATATCGCGGCTCGGCGATTTTGTGGCGTTGTACGCTGCTGTCTTAAACATGGTAATTCAATTAGCGTGGTCGTGCAAACAAATCGCGTCATTTGGATACGCATTTGGATACCGGTGCATCATTCGAAATAATAGTATCCGGTACCTCGGATGCTATTTTAACGCGTCAAGTGACCGAAGACATTACGTACGTCAGTAATAGCCAGCACGCGTTGTGTACGCTGAAAGATAGATATAGCGACGGCAGCTAGCGAATGTGACTTTATCATAGCGTCGTGCACGTCGAGTTTTACATGTACCGCATATAGTATATACCGCGCCGGCCGGATTGCCGAAGACTAATTTCTCTCCGTTTTCTCATCCCTTGCTTCTGCCGCCTAGGATTACGCACGCTAGCCGCTGTCGCATCAGAAAATGCCATAATTACTTTTCAGTGTACATACACACGTTTCGAGGGAATCAGTTGAAAGATGTCGGTCGAAATTCTCTTACAAAAATGAATAAATACACGTTAACAATAAAGTTGATTTAGCTGAGCTTGTGACGAATCACTTATTTCGAATACCGATTGACTTTTAATACTTGAAACACGTAACTTTCGGAAGAGCTCGATTTCAAAACTAAGAAATAATAACTTGCTTTTAAAAAGAAAATTCATCAAATAAAAATATCTTGTTATATGTAATCTTATATTTTTATAACAAAAGTGGTATTAAAAATATGTAACGCGTGACGAGAGAAAGGTAAATACGCAATTAAACATGCAATTAATAAAATATATGTACTTATTTTTATCGAAGACAGCTAAAAGAGAATCTGCTTCAAGGTTAGGTAACGCTAGTAAGTAGTAGCGACTACCAAACACAGATGACTCGAGCACTTCCGTTTTTTATCCTAACCACCAATTTCGATCTTCGATGCGTAGTACATACGTACGTAATCAACGGCAATTAACGGTTATATTATTATAACAAGTTGCGGAAAGTGGTTTCTTTGGATTCAATGCAAGTGGAATTTTGCCGGAATACTCGTAAAACATGACGACCAGCGTAACGGACGTGCAGCAACCCGATTATCCCAAATACCGGCAGACACAGGTTAGGATTCAAATATTTAACGGTCTTATGATTCTAAGGTAAATGTATATTTATCGATTAAATTCGTAAATCAAAGCGGCTTTGGCTTAACGTGCATTTCATTTGTCTAGAAATATATGTGACGGCGATTGTTTCAGCTGCAATTGCATTGTAACCATACAAATTGCAGAAATTGGAGTTGACACCTGAGGAGATACAGGCCTGGCAGGAATGCATGAAAAGCTCAAGTGTTATGATACCGACGTTCCTCAGCGCGGCTTTGGGATATGGGATATGTAGGTTGACTCCATTTCGAGCAAATGCCAAATACGCTGCTGCGATCAGTGGTATTGTGGGTATGGTATCGAGTAGGATAGCCATTTCCGAAATGTGCCTGCTGAAAGTTGCTTCCATGCCTAACAGCAATCTTCGTGAGAGGCTAATAGAAGCAGGCTATCACGGATATAGATCTAGGTACAAGGCTTTTAGGCAAACTCAATTGTTTATTAATTTGTTCACAAAGTGGAATTTTGTACATCTCTGTTTGTAGAGAGAGGCAGTATCCAGGCTTTCGGCCGATAGATGTGCAGACCGAAATTCAGAGCTCCTCGGAACCGTCTACAGGAATAACGTTTAATGACTATCCACCGATGAACTCATACGACACATATTCCAGTATTAATGGCAGCAGTGAGTTGTGAAAGTTATTGTTAAAACTTACCCGCTACTATATGATTATAACTGCATGAATTATGTCTAAAGGTGACTCATATTCCGAGGACACGGGTCTGACTGAATCAATAAATCTACAAAAAGGCGTCACCTACGACGAGCTCAGACAAAAGAATAGAGATGAATTTTACAAGAAAAATAAGCAATGGCATACTCCTAGAACAAGAGAGCCTCTGATATCAAAGGAAACACCCGAGCAAGATCCTACAACTTACAACCCCTCACCGGTACAGAAGAGAAATAAATACGGTGACTTGTGGGAGTAAAATTTAGTCAGCGGAATCTAGTTTTATCTCAGCACGTTGCAAATATTTTATGTATATATCTATATATGTATGCATAGATTACGATTTCAAAATATGCAAATATTAAGTAATAGAAAACGTTAAAATTTTTTTTTCTAAATATGTAAATAAAAGTAAAAGATGTATAAATCGCGTTTGTAATGATCGTATGGTATAATCAAGCTTCGCGCGACAATACTGCATTCTTGTCGTCTAAGCGACGTGCTGAATGATTCACGAGCTTAGATAGAAGTATGAGACGTAACTCGTGTACTACCGCTCATAATTGAGTCACAATCTCGCGAGATAGCGGTGAGACACAAACGGCTATGAGGCGGCTAATTGATAGATGACGCCAGTCCGTAAATGCAGCTCGCTTGTTCGCTCGCGCGCGTGCGAGGCGGCCGTTTACAAAGCCAAGCGCAATGTAATGTAACGCTAGGTAATGCGGCGCGTTTCTCGGCTCTCCGTCATCCCGGTATGGTGTCATCCCCGCCGTGTTGTCACCTTGACGTACCCAGGATAGAAACTTCGCTCACTTCCCTGTCATAAGAGCTGTTGCCGCGTCCGTTCCCTATACTTTCCATAAGTTAACCGATAATTGCCGTTCGGTATTTGCCGTGCGACAAATTCGCGTTGCGCCCGCGGTATGCTCCGTCCCCTCCTATCCACGGAGATGATTTACATATGACTTGGTTGTAAGATGCGTTACATTTCGCTACGTGCATTGCACGCGAGTCGCGCTCGCGATTATCTCAGTCACCCCCTTGTCGCCGAGCGATCAATGTAATCGGTGCCCGCGAAAAAAATGTAATGAAATTGCCACCTCGCCTCGGATCGCAACGCCCTTAGCGCCGAGGGAGCTGGCAGTTCTGATATCTCGTTCTTGGCGTCCACCCATATCGATCCGGCTCGCCGACAGCCGCGGGATTTCAGCTCGACTCGTTCGCGAGGATTTCTCTCATCGGGGCGAGGGTTTGAAAACCGGCGTGAAGGCGATAGCGATTATTACGTAATTGTTACATAAAACAGCGAGCCGATAACAATGGTCGCGAGCACCGCCTGCGTTTCCCAGGCGCGTAAAGGTCTCGGCGTTTGAGTTGCGATTTCGCACGATTAATAATTTTTATTTCCACAAGAGTCAGTAGCACGGTGCGGTATTAATAGGATCCGGTTGATTTACTTCGGTATCTCGTCTTGATCTTCCCGTCGTCGCTCGAGAATATCGGCGCATGTACGTAAAATGCGCACATATACTCGACCCCGTGCCACGGCTTTGCTTACCGCGCGTCGCGGTGGTTGCAAATGCGAGCCGACGGCCATTGGTTGTCGGACACGACCAATGAGCAAGTACTACTCCCATTCATAAGTCGCGTCGCTTCCGCGGGAACGTACGTGGGTGGGGAAGGTGGCGCGAGCGAGCGTTTCTCCACTCGCGGTTGAATTCGGACCGGTCAGCCGATCTCGTCACTTGCTCGTTGTCCCGTGAGCCGCGAGTCTTTTTGCCCTGACCAGGTCATTTCCAGCCCGAATACTTCGATGAGGTATTTTCCGCGTGTCATTGCGTTTTACCACGCGAACCTGTCATTCTCCGAGTCTATAATTAAGCAGCCTTTTGCATTAACTTGTCTAAATTGCGGTAATTTAATTTGCCCGCGAACTGTTTGTTCAGCCGCCTCATTAGTATTTCATTACTTTACCGTGAGGTAATTGCGACAGACAGAGGGATGTAGGCGCTCTTCCAGCCAATTTTGCCTTCGCGAGTATATTATATTAGCGTAATATTCTGTTATCGTTATTGTGCGATCTAATTTTAAGCTTGTAAAGTAAATTTGCGGGGAAAAAAGCGACACTGGGGTAAGGTCAAGTGTTTCGCGACCGAGATATTCTACGGCGAGCCTAAGGAATTTTTCGAAATTTACTCCGCGTTCATTATCGCGCCGCGAAGTAATCCAGTTCCCAGGATACGCGTCTCCCTCTCGGCTAGAAATGTAATTCGCGGTTGCGTACATTTCGGGACGGGCTCTCTGCCTTTGGTCCCGGGAAACTCGTCGGAATTTTCGAGCGTTACGTACACGAGGGATACGTGCGCGGATACACAAAGTCGCGGGCGTCACGATTCACGTGCCTGGTTAAACGAATCACGTGTAGAAAGGGGAGTCACGCAGGTGCAGGTCATGTGAAATATTTGCACTTTGTCGTAATTTGCGTAATCCACTGCATATATAATAAATCCGCGCGGCGCGCAGAGCGCCGCGATAGAAAATCGTTTCACAATCTAAAGAGAAAGGGAACCTTTCTGCCTCGTCGCGATCGCGAGGAAGGGTAAGAGGCAAGGAGACGAAAGGTGAGACAAGCAGGCGAGCGAGAGAGAGAAATTGTGAGGGAGAAAAAGCGCAAAGATGCATGCGTCCGTTCCTCCGTATATTATGCGATCGTATTATGGACGCGAGAAGCGCCACATTCTGCGCTCGGAATCGATCGAGTTGCAACGACCGGCTCCCCCGTTCGATCATTTAATGCGTCTCTTATTTCGTTAACTCGATCCTCAGATTGATTTCATTACGTAAGTAAAATCAAAACAGTAGTCACGCGAGCTAAAATAAGTCAAATTTTGAATGTATCGTTCGTGATATCGATAAGCGAGAAACGCTCAAAATTAATGCAGTTTTTTCAAGTACGGAGGGTGTTTATAAGGCGATTGACGCCTCGTCGCGAACACCCTAGACACTTTGCGCCTTTGTCGCTCCAAAATTAATGATTACATCATTTTTTAGGTTATTCGCGATACGGCTGAAGAGCCGCGCGAAAGCTCATGACGTCAGGGGCACGTGAAGTGCCGCGCGCATCGCGATACTCGCGAGTCGTTCACAGTGGCGATCTTCCGTCGACATTGCCAGACGAGGGGGCGAACGAGTCGTTGCGAGGGATGGATCGTGCTCCGAAGAAAGTAACCGGCGACGCGCGAAATGAGCCAGGGATCGCGAAAGCGCCGAGGCGATGGGCGGAGGAGAGAAGTGTCGAGAGAAGTGTGCCAAAGTCGGCGACCGGAGGTAAGAGTCTTTCGGATAGCTCACGTCGATAATCGCGTTGTCGAGACGCGCGGGCGGCGGGCCCGTCTCGTGTCTGTTTGCGCGGCGGAAAAAGGACGCGGCGATTCGTGGAACGCGCAACCGATCAGGACGGAATCGTAGGAGAGCGAAGGTGAGCGAGGAGGGTAGGACATTACGCGGGAGGGGGAAAGCGTGCGTCTATATGCGCGGATGAATGTTCGATGCGAGAACGGAGAGCGAGATCGCGGCGCGCTTAAGGAAGAGAGAAAGAGAGAGAGGAGGTGAGAGGCGCTCGCGGTGTCAGGACGGGGGCGTGCGCTCGATGGCCGCCTAGACCGCTCGAATCGGTCGCGCCCGGGGCGTGAGCCAGGCGCGCGAGATCAGGAATGAGCGAGAGAGAGTAGAAGCGGGAGGAAGAGAGAAAGAAGAAGAGAGAGAAAGAGAAGCGACACGCTCGTGGTAGAGGGCTGCGTTCGCCAAGCAGTTACTCTGGAACCGTTGCCTTGACGACACGCATTCACGCATGCGCGTGCGCAGCGCGGACGGGACGCGAGCGCAGTTAAAGAGTTGTGCGCGCTAGTTTCATCCGTCACCCTCTCGTATCATCGTGATTCCCACTACCGCCACCGCCACCGCTGCCGCCGCCGCCGCCGCCGCCGCACCACCACCATTGCTACACTATCGCCACCACCACCGGTATCGCCACCACCACCATCGGCGCCCGTCACCCTCGCCTTCTCGTAAGTCCTCTGCTCTCTTTCTCTCCGTCTCTGTTTCTCTCTCCCACCCTTTCTCTCTCTCCGCCCTCATCCTCGTGGTCCTTCGAGCACGCGCGCGCGTCAACGCGTTAACGGGAGTCCGCGCTGTCACCGTCGAGAAACGTCATTTCGTGGATCTCGCGGCGGCCGGCCACGATCGACGTATTCGATTGTTCGTGCGCGCGCGAGCGCTTCAATCCTTTCCGAACCCCGCGCTGGAACGTTCCCCTTCGTGCCCTCCCCCGCGATATCTATGTCGATCGCGGGTTTGATTTGTCGCGAGTGCCGGCGAAGCTGACGAAAGTGTCTTGACCGTTCGCAGGAGGAAGTGACCAGAAAAAGAAAAAAGCCGTGGAGAGCAAAGGAACAGCCTGGTCGAGCGGGTCTACGATGTCGATCTCTTGGAGAAGTCTTTACCTCACGGAGGAGTTCAATTACCGACCTTTCGGATAAACATCGGCCAGTGTAAGCGTCGCGAGCGATCAACCACGGATCAAACTAGTCTGGAACTTGTCCGATGTCTCCGTCTGGAAAACGCGCCACCACCGCGAGAAGAAGATCGTCAGTGATCCTCGCTTTAATTAAGAAATCGGAGTCGAATGGTCCTTCTCGTTCGCGTTAGTGCCCCCCGACAGCGGCGCGTTGGCGGCGTCGGCGACGACGGCAACGACGTCGCCGATCGGACTGCTCTATTTGAAAACAAATAGTTCGAACTGGTAGCCGAACACGTTCGTTTTACCGCGCGTCGCGATGCCCGCAATGAACCTCCACGAGTCCTCGGCAGCTTGGTGCCGGATAGTGTTTCGCGCGCGAAACTCGTTGGAGTTGATAACACGCGGGACGTCAACGCGGTTCCGATGTACGTGACTGTCGCGATCGCCAAGAATCGTCGGATACCGCGAATCGAAGTGACATTGCGTGAGATATCTAGCCGCGATAGTGATGTGTCATTTCTTACTGTGGTCTATCCAAAGAAAGGGCGGATCCAGAACCTGAAAAAGAGAATCGTAATCTAGAGAATCCCGTCGGCATTACTCCCTGAGAATTGGCAACGATAATTAGCGGCTGCAGTTTGGACGCAGTTAAAACCAACCCCTGGTTTAATTGATTCTCTGCTGCGCCTCCGCGGAAGATGGTAGGACCGCGTCGTCGTCGTCCTCGAGCCACCTGAAGAGACAAAGAGGACTGTAATTCTCCGAGGTCCAAGGAATCCAAGGAAAGGATTCGGGGGTCCGCGTGGTGATCCTCTGAGCCGTCGGCCGGTGAACATCACGGCGCGAACGGCAACGGTCGTGGATTGGATGGTGCCGCGAGGATTAACCCTCGGCAGGACGACGACACGGGAGCCGGAGCCGGAGCTGGAGCCGGAGCAGCTACGCTTTTACGACTCTCCGCCGCCACGGATGGACGCAAGCGTGTGCTGTCTGCCCGCCGGTGCCGCGGCCACCACGGGGGTTACGCAGCATCCTCATCCGGCGTCTCTGCCCGGTTTACCGTCCGCCGTCGGCGTCCAGCCGACGACGATCCAGCCGTCCTACGCCGGCCAGTACGCCGCTGATCAGATAGTGCCCGATCGAGCCCAGCCCGACGGACCTCTCGCAACGGTGCTCGGATGCAACGCACAGGACAGTTGGCAGCAGATCTCGACGACGTCCACCGGGATCACCGGGGCCGTCACCGCCACCACCACCACGTACATCGATTACTCGTGGCTGCAGATGCAGGTAAGAAATCTTGGAGTTAAAAAAAATTTATTTTTATTATTGCAAAAATCGCGAATCTCTGGCGTTAAGCTTCTAGATTTAATAATTAAGAACATACGTTAATGAGATTATTGTACCACGTACGAGCGAACACGATTTTTGTGTTTTTCCGGCAGAAGATTAATCTCGTTGATTAACGTAATTTAATTCCGTATGCGACACTCGTGACGCAAATGCTTAATTAAGCAAGCAGCAATATCTATCGAACCGTGCTTAGCAAACGGATAAATCAACTCGAGACGAGCAGGTCCAATTTTTCCCCCTTTTTTTTTTATGATAGATGTAAACATCTATGCAATCGCACGTGTTATTGCTGGCCGCGCCAAGTTTTTAACATAATCCGCGCGCAAGATTATGTTTTCACTATTCATTACAATCGTTAATTTTTCGCCAGATATGCTGATTATCAACTCGAGACCGATTCGCTCGAACTCGCTTATTACATTTGGAAAATTGATCCCGATATGCCCAAGTATCATGATTAATGCGACACGCTTTACTCCCAGTCGATATCGATTTCCCATTAGCACGTCAATGTGATTTACATCGGCGATATATCGGGACAGATAGTGGATCTCGGAAAAATGATGGTTATTTACGTTGTTAATCATTCGTCAATCGGGCGGTTCGTCTCGACCCGGCTTGGCGCGCCGCGACTCGACGATAATGTATCAATTCCCGGGAAGCGCGCCAGATCGTAAAATAATAGAGTGGAGTAATAATACCCATTACTATTATCTCGGTACGAGCGAGTACTATATGTTCTCCCCTTATAGACGCGGCGGCGTCTCCGCCGCGTAAAGCCACGCTGTTGACAGGGTAAATATCCTTTGATACCGCGCCGTCCGTCTGGCACACGCGTCGTACGTCTCTCCTCTACCTTGCGAAGGAAGTTATCTATGTGGCACATGTGTGAGCGAGTGCATGCGTGCGTGCCTGCGTCCGTGCGATCTCTCACGCCACGAACGAGAGCGTGTACTTTTCACATTACGAAGGCCGTTTCGCTTGTCGTTAAGGCTTCAGGATTTTCGTAAAGGCCGCTATTTCGTTAATGAATCTGTTGGCCTTACACACAGGGTGCTCGAAAACGACCGGTGAGCCGCTCTTTACCGCAGCTTTTTTAATCAACCCGAAGGCCAGGCTTCAGCATTATTGCTCGCTTCTCTTTTTTTAATAATCCATAATTGTTATTAATGAAAAAAAAATACCTGGTGCTTTTTGAAAGGCCCTATATGCGCTTGTCTTTGTTCTTGTTGTCTTAAAGTAATTTGCGAAAGCAATTTGCGCCTCAGTATCGATTTTGTTTCCGCGATAGTTTGATGGAAATCGAGATATCGAGCCTCCTGTACATATCTCCTCGTACTTATTTTATATATATAAATAATTTTACGATGCGATTTTTGTCAATGATTGCATGAGTACCGAGATCGAAATTGATCAATTGAACGTAGAAAGTTTTCTCCTTGCGATAATATCAAAAGAGAAAAGGCGCGCGCGGAGGTTCAGTTTCTCAATCGAAAAGCCGGTCTACGAATTTTGCACAACGAGCACCTATTACTGTCTTCAACCGGAAACCGGTTTTTTGATACCGTTATCGACTCCTGGATACCGCATTTTGACGTGCAAAATCGCAGTTTCCCATCAAACGTTAATATAATGTTTAAATTAAAAAAAAAAAAAATAGATTAGGAATGAACAATTATATTGAATGTACAATGTCCCGCATATTTCTTCGAAGAGTTTTCTTATAATTTTCAATTACAACTATTTTTCAATATTCAGCTTAATGTACGCATCTCGGTCTCACGCCAACGTCGGCAATCGGGGACGGTCAACTAAATCGCGACCGGTAATTAGCCGATACCCCCGACGCAATCTAAACGCATTGTGACGCGTGTAAGATAATAAGCGGACGGAAATCCACGATTATTGTGCTGCTCGAGCCAGAAAGGACATCCCAACCACCACCGGACGAACCATTTCCACGGTTCACCGCCCTTCGTTTCAAAACTGCGTACGATTACCGTTCCGCCGCCGATTATTTCAGCCGCTGTACAAATACGAACCCGGGAAGGGGGGACAGACGGGGCGGGAAGGCAAAAGCGCGATTAACATCGAGCGGAGATGATGACCTAACCGAAAATACGACGGCAATATCGTTCGCATCGCTTCGCTTATTTCCACCGAACGGTGGTATATTCTTTATCTTGCAACGTTGCGACTCGCGAAGATAGCTTTATTGCAGCCTCCTTCTCGTATTACAGATGTACGCTTCTTTGACGAGGTTTTTTTACAATAATCGTCACTTGTGCGGTTTGTCGCGTTTTACTTCCGCCCCTTAAATTTCGTTCGGACTCCACGTGGATTTTTACGTTGCCAGTTCCTTTTTTTTTAAACCGTTTTTCTGTTTCGACAAAAAGGAATTCTTACACTCGGTGGAGATGTAGAGCGAAAACCGTTCAGACCGACGCGAGTACGGAGAATTAGACCCCGACCGATGTAATTGGTCCTTCCCCGACGTTTGCTATGATTCCAAAGAACTCTTCGACCCGTCGTCATATTATCCAGCCTCTAGCCAGTGACTCACGTTGAATCGCGAACGTTGTGGGCGTGCAGTTACTTACGTTCTATACTTGCACTCACCTGGGGTCGATTGCAGCCGGATCATACTTCAACAATGGGATTTACGTAAAAAAGAGCAAACTTCTCTTCATTCTTTTTTTTTCTTAATTACCCTATTCTGCAAGAATCTATAATGGTTCACCTCTAAAGAAAAAAGAAAAGAGAACTGTAAATCAATTAGATTACAATTTTTATATAAATTAATAAAATATATGCAAAATTATTCCGTCAAATTATCTGATTGATAACGTAACGTAAATACTATCGTATACACGTGAACGATGAAGAATTTGTTTAAACTTTGGTGCTTTTCGCGTAGATTTTTTTTTTCTTTTCTTTTTTTTTTTTTCCTTCCTCGTAATGTTGGGTATTATCGAAGCTAGCTTGAATAAATTTGTGGTAACATTTACGTGGCTGGATTATCCTAAATTCTAAACGAATGTAGAAATATGCAGAACGTGCGCAAATCGTCTTACAAATATTGTTACCCGCCACTATGTCCCTATTATTTACGCTCGAGCACATTGTACATTTCCATAAGTATGCGGCGGTTGCAATTTTCCCTTTTACGTTACTTCGTTTTCTCCGATAATCATCAAGTAGCTCACAGTACTCGCGTAATGGTAACAGTAATCGTTGCTCTGCAGAAATGCCATTCTTGCCTCGTTATCGCCGTTTGCTAAGACTCGAAGCGAAAGAGGAATAGCTTATAGTCTCGTCGTTAGCAGTTTCGTTGTTGGTTTTTTGAATATTCAATTTATTCAACGAATAATTGTAACGTAAAAGCTACGTACGTTCGTCGAAGATAACCAAGAGTCAAATAGTTCATTAATCTCGGCCGCATATCAAGACTCGTCGAGAGTGCGATAATTATTTTAACACATAGATATGCAATTTGACTTTAATTTCCGATCCGTGGTGCTATTAACCTTTCGCGTATCAACGCCGAAAGCTATGCCGCATTCGAATTGTAAGCTCGGTTCGAAATCCCGATCGGAGGATATAATACAGGATTCACGCGTTGGCACGCCGACACAGTTCCAGCCCCCGGTTAGGTATCGTTAGTTTAGTCCGAGTGCACCAAACCAATGTTACGGACAATTTACTCGCGAAATTAGTTACAAAACGCTCGACCTATCTACCCATCAGCCGCTTCCTCTTCCTCCACGATAAATAGATGGCCGGCCATTAAATGCCGAGAGTGGAGGAAGAGTTATTGTTCACGGATCGCCATAGTAGATTTGTACGTTCGTAAACAGAAAATACGCGTAAAGCCGCACGCCCTATCGCATTGCGTTAATGCGTATTAAACGCGCGCGTATTCTTCATTAAAATTAACTTTGGCGCCGCAAATTTTTAGTCGCGAATGCAAGAAAATATGGTAATCTCGTCTTTCATTTTGACAAAAAAAAAAAAAAAATACTTTTTTGAAAGAGAGATCGACTTTTTGTTAATTGATACGCACTCTTATCAATTTATCGCTAGATAAACCTACACCATGTTGTAGGTACTTATGAATGACGCGATTTTAATGTCTATATTTATCTCTCTTTTTCTTTTTTTCCGCATACTGCGATCAAAATCGCGATCTTCATACATTTTATCCGCTATCGATTGTTATGCCGCGCGCGTGGAGTTTATCGAAGATCCGAATCACGTCATATGATAATGGTCGCGCTTCGTTATGCGAAATCGCCACCGATTCTCCGTCCAGCTTTTGTATTATTAAAGCGTTTCGGTAGTTAACAGTCGTGTACACCGCTCGCTTACGATCGCCAGGAAACAGATATGATGCGCGTCGCGAAGCGTGAAAAGTACGAGCGCGCCCAAGCACTCGATTATCGTGAACCCCGGGGGTGGCCCAACCTTAATTTTAATAAGACTAGGCGTTACAAAACATGCACTTTGCGCTACATTCGGACGTTAATTATATTAACCTTTTTTTAGGCCAATTACAAAATTTATAAATCATTGTTTTAATCGATAAATATCGCGACGTATTTGCCGAGGACAGCTAAAAAAAAAAAAAAAAAAATATATATATATATATAACACGTTAACTTGCATGTCGTGAAATACATAAACGAAGCTTCTCGTCACTTGCAATTTTAAAAAAAAGCTTCGATCTGGAAAGTTTTCGCGTTCGGTTTGCCGTTGAAAGAGATATCGAGGCAGCGAGTGTAGTATTAAAACGTCGCGGATGCGCCGCAAAGCGGGCGTCTTCGGCTATCGCGGGGCATATGGAAGAGGAATATAAACCGCGGCGAGACCGTTACTCGTTCGACATACGCCGGCCATTCAATCTTTCGCTCTTTAGGAGAACCTCGCGCGCAACAATTCATCGTCAATTCCGTCCCTCCGGTGAATGAAATTTTCGCTCGGTATCTCCGATTATTTTACTTTCATTTTGACAACGAAAACAGCCTCGCCGCGTCAGGGACTTTTGTAACACGAAGAACAACCGGCGATGCTTTCCGACTAATGAAGCTCTGCCTTTAGTTCGGACAGGAAATTACTCCGGTAACATTATTGTGTACCGATATCTCCATTTACCCGGGCACGGTTGTGTGCGTCTCTGCGTGTAATTCGTGAGTGCCGCCACTGCGAAAATATCACGCCAACCTTCCCTCGTTATCAGGGGTTTCAATTTAGATAAGTAAATGAAACGTCAGTTATACTTTGCCGCGGCAATTTCGTAAGTCGTAAGCTTTTGCGCAACGCGAAGAAATAGAAACGATCTACGCCTCGTCATTAACGTTGTTCCAAATGTGCGCCCGATTATTCGGCGACGCGAGAGGCACGTACGACGCCTCGAGCTCGCCGTTTGTATATTTAACGCGAAATTCGTTGTCGAAGGGGATTTTATTTTATCATTGAAGTCCACCGGTTGTCCGCTTTAAGCGAGACTTATGCCGGCGGGAGCGCGAGCGAGCGTACGAGTTTGCGAAATATTTCCACGCTAATCACGTATTTCGCCTACTTCGCATGATAAATCTGGCGGGGCTGCTGCACATTCGACTATGTAAATTCAGGCGCTTCCTCTTCTGCGTGTTCTGCGCCTTACCTGTATGATTTACCGGCAACGTGCGCCTCGTACGCATGGTTAACTTGAACCGTACGCGAGTTCAGGTCAGGATGGAAAATCTTCACGTCGATATATCGCGGACGGAAACCCCAGGCTCGTTTTCCTTCCTCGTTATTGCACGTAATGCGTTATCCGATACAAAACCAATATGGCATAATATTTTATTACGATAAAAGTATTTACGCTGGTAGCAGGGGGAAATCAAACACTCTGATAGAAAAGGCAAATAATTTCTTTATTGATAAAATCGCTCGTCTTTTACATTTTTTTTCGTGAAAAGGAAGCAGATAAGCGTGCAGAAAACAACACGATGGCAAAATTTCGTAAACGCTTGTACGATCAGCGCGGGGGTGTAAATTAAATTTAAAACAATAGTAGATGTGCGTTCGAAACACTTTCTATATTTTTCTGAATAATAAATTTATTATAAATAGGACTGCGTGAAACTACTCGACTCTCGCGTTGATTTACCTTCCTGGATTTGGTAAAAGCATGTTTTGCAACATCGTATACCTTTAAATGACGGCGCTTCGACACATTGATCGTCAGAAAATTATCGTTATTTAGCGCTACTTATCGCCACTTGCTCGTGGTTTTCGCGCGAAGTAATCCTCGCGAGGGTCCGACGGGAAGGGGCGGTGGGGAAAAGTAGAAAGAAGGGAGAGAAAGAGTTTCTCTTTTGAAATCGGGCGTGCGTGCAGGTACAATAAGCGTGTTGTACCACGCGGAGTAGACACTCCGTACCTCATCGTGTCATTGCATACTTAATGTAAAGCGTAAAGAGACGCTTTGTAGCCACCACGGAAGTCCCAGGCCGCGTGGTATACGCGCATTAGCATTGCGCGAGCTAACGCCGAGGACGGATTGTAAAGCGTCGTGCTATCCGCTGTAATAACTGTGAAACGGCGCCATGCTTTTCATACTAATGAGGAGGAATTTAATAGCTCGATCGCGTCGCCGCGTCGCGTGCCCGCGCCGCAACATAACGGCGTGTAAGAGGAGCCGCGCCGCGAGCCGCAGACGGAAACGGTGGGCTCGCGGTCGACGGAGAGGATCCCCGAGGTGACGCTCCGGGATCGGCGGCGACTCGGTTTTTCGGCTTGGGTGGAGGCTGCCGCAGCTGGGCTGCTGGCCGGTAATCCGCGCTATCGCCGTCGCCGCTCTTCCGCGATGTACCGTTACGCTCGCGGCGCCCCGGGCCTCCGAGGTCCCTTCTGCCGCTTTCGCCCCCTTCTCCTCCCTTGCTGGGTGTATGCCCCCTCGTCCCTCGCTCGTCGTGCTGCCCTACCCTGGCCGCCTCGCCGCGGAACACGGAAACGGGCTCCGGAGGCCTCGACTGCCCAGCGGGCGAACCTTGGTGCTCGTGCGAGCCTCGCCTCGCCTCGCTTCCTCTCGCTGCGCCTCACCTCGCCTCGTCTCGCTTCGTCTCGCGTGCTCGCGACCTCGGCGCGCGAGCGTCTCGTATATCGCTTTGGCTTTCGTTCTAATTATCTCCAACGGTGCAGCCGCGCGGGAGAGAAACATGTCGATCGCGGACGTTCGGTATTACGCGCCGCGGTATCCACCAGCTTGTCGCATGTACGCACGTCAGGGTATGCGTCATTTTCCTTCAAACTCCAACGAAACGAATATCAACGCTCGTCCCACGGAAATTCATTTCTAGCGCGATGCTGCATGCTATTTCGTTTGTGAATTCATCGCCCGAATATCGTAGCAAAGCGTTTCGCTTCATTTTAGATAATATTCTTTGGCGGACGGTCATATAATCATTATCTATACTCTTTCCTCGGTTAGCTCGTATATTCGTGTAGCTAATGGGTCTAAAATGATATAAGCGTACGCGGCGGACCGCTATCGATTTATACGCTTCGTGCCTCGCCGCTCTTTTCTCGCACGTATTCTCGGAAAGCACTATGCAGGGTCGGGATAATCGTAAGATATTTGGGCGTTCCTTGTGGATTTATAGCCGGCAACGCACGCTCTGGGCTACTTTCTCAAGCGACCGGTTACGTAAAGCCGTAAAGGATAGTGACCTTGCGAAAGTTTTGCACTACTTGACGTATGAAGGTGTCCCGGACATTTAGTTAATTATTTTAATGCAACAGCGACGAGGCGCATCGGCGTCGAGTGTAAACAAGCTCATGATGCAACACGTAACTGGCGTACTACGTGAAATATGTATATGCCGCGGCTCCAAGTATCCGAGTCTTACGCGGAAAATCGGCAATTTCTCGGAAAAACCGTCAGTGACTCCTTCGCGTTTATGTGCTAGACTACGTTACTCTGTCACATGACTAAGAGAAATTACCGCAGGACCGAGGAAGTTCAGGTAGACTTTCCTCAAAGTCGATTTCCGACGTCAACGTCTGGCGCGTTTAACTAATTTTTTTTTTTTTTTTCTTTTTTATTTAACTTAATTTGTAAATGGTTTAAAGATTGTCAATTGTATGACCGGCACATTCACCGGTTTTAGATCGTGTGAAATGTGAGCAATAATTTTTCTTTCCGTTTGTTCTTCGCGAGAGAAGTCAATTGCGCCGAGGTATTTTCACGTAACGAAATGTTCCGTTAAAAATTTCGCACCGAAGCTCGTCGAAATTTTTACATGTATCACGAGAGGAGTATCAAGGCTCTCTGCCTCGCTACGGCATACTCGCCATAGCGATCGTGGCGCGAGACCGCAGGAAGACCGGTGCGTAGACTTTAAGATGCGTACCGACGCGACGCGCATTCTACGTGTCCCTCAGCTGCGTAGCAATCGTGTCAGCGACGCCGGACACCGTGAAACGCATGTAAATCTTTTCCTCGGAGTGCCAAAGCGCTTCAGAAGAGACTTAAGTGGCCGCGATTGTACGCCGCTGCTACGCGAAAACTCCTCGGCTTCACTCGTGATGCCATCAGGAGAGAGAATTATTAACATTGTAATATTTTACATGAAACTATGCAGCGTATTAAGGTCGGAATTTAATTTCGACGTGTCCCACGAGCGAGGTCAATTTTGTCCACCGTAGGATTTGAGCGCGGCTTGGATTTTCGTTTAATTAACAATTGTCGCGCAGACCGTCAAATATTTTAATACGAATACGAATTACCGGGAAAAAGTATTAACATCTCGACCACTTCGACTTGTAACGCGAAAGCTTGACGAAGTCACGCACATCGCGCGAATTACTGACGCGTACGGAGAGTCGCGTAGCTGCGTTTTGCAATCCGATCCGCGCCTGGGAACTCGGGGAACGGACGGATCTGCCGAGATCCATTCGGCGTTTTCTCGCGCTGATTTTCGAAGACGCCTTTCAGAGCCGATTGCGCAAAGGATTCAAACGCGGATATAGGTCAAGAAGCAAGATTGGTATCTGCGAGCTGGCGCGCCGAGCCGCGCTAAAGCTGAAGCTGAGGCTGAGGCTGAGGCTGAAGCTGAGCGTAACCGTAACCCGCGAGGAGAGCTCGGTGCTAAGCATAGAGCGCGGGGTCTCTCTTCGCCAAGAGAGCGGTCGTGTAAGAGAGGGCCCAGCCGCTGTCGTTGCAGCTGAGTCTGAACGGAGAAGTGCCCCCGCTGACTTTCTAACGTGACTGAGCGCCTTCGTGGCTTACGGCCACGAAGCTCGTGGAACAAAGAAGCTTACCGTGTCGATTTCGTCGCCAAAATTTGCCGCGTCTGAAAAAGAGAATTTCACTTTTCTAAAATTTTATTTTAAAATACCAATGTTTCATTTCGCGACTCGTCCCCTCGTCTCTCATCGCGTCACTCTTCGCGCAGCTGGAAATCTAGCTGAGTTTATGTTTTTGTCTCGAAATTTAGTTAGCCGGCAATAAGAATCGTACGTCTCTGAGCGTGAGTTATGAAACTTGTTCCGAGGCGAAGCCCCGTCTCCCTTATCTGTCGCACAAACACGTAATATCGTACTGACACAACGTGAGAGATATACGTCCACCGGCGGCCAATGTCACATTGAGATTAGACTGTTTGCAATTACTCGGTTTGGCGTATTTGCACGGATTATCCCGCGCCTGGCCGTTATCGAGAGTAATCACGAGACGTTCTCTTCGCAAATCGTTCGATCGCCGTGCCGTTTCCCGTTACGTAACGCCGCGGATAACGTTTCGGACGAATGCGTTGAATTTGTCAAGAAGAAGGAGGAGGAGGAGGAGAGACGCGGTCTCGATCCGCTGGATCGAGGGAATCTCGACGGATGAGAAGATCCCGACTTTAATCGTAAATTACGGCGAATTTTTTTTCTAACTGATATATCATACGTACCGAATTGCTTGTAATATCTGCCAACTGCTTTGATTTATGCCGTCGCCACTAACTAGTCGTAAGCGCAGGCCGCGTAATGAGATAATCTCAACCGCATAATCTTTCATCTTTCCGCGTAGGATTTACCACGCTACTATCTCGCTTCAGCGTTGCAAACGTGCGTGGCGGTTTCATCTTCTCTTATCGGCGGCGAGCGTCATCATTATATTAAGCCGATACGAAAGAAAACGGCACATAGAGGGATATTTTTACACGCGTTAAACTCTTCGAGACCGATCGATCCGTCGTCGGTCAGCGCGGGCAGTCCGAACGGCACCGCGCCGGTATGCGTCCACGCGCTGTCACTTTCATTGCCATCCACGTGTCTCCGCGTGACGATAATCTCGCTCGGTGAGCCATCACCTCTTTAACGGACGGCTGCTGAAAAGAACGAGCTTGCATTCCCACGAACGCTCCCTGCATCGATCTTTCCTCGCGCCAGCGTATCGCACGATCCGCGAGATCGCCTCGTTTTCCTTCGTTTTCCATCGAAAAGAGATATCACAGCGGAAACGCGGCATTATCTCGAAGCATGCGTGCGTGCATACGTGCGTGCACGTAAGAGCGCGTAATAAAATGGAAATCTCGGTAAATACACGTGCGCGATCAACAATGAGATCGCAATCAAGAAGGAGAGAAGACGGCGGGATTGGGGAGGGAAAGAGAAAGACGCGGGATAGAAGGTATGCACGAGATATCGAATGGTAATAGAAAAGAGTCGCCGCATACCTACCTCTATTTCTTTATTTGAATATTTTATGCGAGACGCTGCGCTGCGCTTTGCGGAATTTAGCCTGCGAAGCTAGCGGACAGTTTTACAGACGATTATTTTCCCCGATGGGGAGGGATCTCGCGGTTTTGAAAGTCGAGCGAAAAATTATGACGATTAATTAAGCGAGCGCGAGGTCGATTTCACGAAATTAAAACGACAAATGCACTTTTGACCGTTTATGCTCGCCGTGCCGTTGCCATTCTCACGGGTCGTCGGTTTTGTCATCGCTGTGCTCGGGCGAGCGTACGCTCGTTTTCCCTGTTCCCACGCTATTTCGAGGTTCGCGCGTGTTCGCGCGGTAGGCCCGATTTCTTGCGAATCTCGTTACGCGTGATACTCCTACCGATTAAGGCACGGTGGGTTACGCGCAAAAAGGACGCGCGTCGATCGTTGCTCGCGCGTTTGGGCAGCGGCCGGGGCCGTAATGAAGCCACGTGTAGTATGCATCCGCCGTGATCTCGCGTAATACGCGCGGTGCAGCATCCTCGCGCCTTTTCGCCGCGTCGCGCCGTAATCGAGAGGGATGGTGCGCACCGCGTCCGGGCCGCATACGTGTCAGGTACACGCGTACGTGTTTCGTTATACAACTTTTCTCCAGCACGACGACGGAGGCGTAGAGGTGAGCCGGTGGCTCGTGGACGAGGAACGGTCGGTGGGGGAACAGAATGCGGAATAGCCTAGAATGTGATGCGAGCGTTCTCTCCCTCGCTCTCGCGGCCGTCGCGCACTTTCCTCTCTCTGTTTATCTGTCTGTCGGTCGCTGGCGTACGTGTGCTCTCGCGTGGCTCTCTGGCCAACCTCGCGCGAGTATATTACACGACCTGCCGCTTTGGCTGCTATTTCTGGAATCGGCACCGCGCGCTACGGCGCGATCGTTCACGTTTTTAATATCCGTTCCACCGACCGTCCGTTAATTCTTCCCCTTCGCGAGATGAGAACGCGGCGAGATCTTTTCGAATTCATCGTTCTTGGAAGCGGGGGCGATTCTTGGACGAACCCTCGTATCTCGCGGGAAAACGCATCAACAGGTGGTCCATGCGCGTTTACAGCATCCCAGCAGGGTGAGAAGGCACGAGGGGCGGTACGATCTCCGACACAACGAGCGTAACGTGATTAGTCAACGTGCCGTGGGGTAACGGGGCGTGATTTTGCTCCACAGGGGATGCGGTTCTCTCCTTCAGCCCTCCGCCGCGCTGTAAAAAGGACCCATTGAAAGTTGTTAAGCACCTAACGCGAACTCGATGGACGCGCGTCATCCTCACATAAATCATCGATCTAATGGACAGATACGAGACGAAAATCCGTCCCGCGGATTGATTGCCTTTTTCCTTTATTTTTTCGGGAAAAAATTGAAGATTGTAAATATCAATAAAAAAAATTAAAAAATTTCAAAAAAATTAAATTACATTTGCCGTCTTCGATTTGAATTCTTTCTACTATAGATTTCAATTTGACTCTATTATGTTAACGATCTACGTGTAGGTGCTCGTGGTCAGTTTCGGGAAACGTTAGCTCGTTATATAACGATCTGACAATGCCGGAGGGGTTAAACTCCACCGAGACGCATTATTTCATCGGACCAGTTAAAGGATAATAAATTTTCCATCGCGCAGAGACGAAAGCGTAGTTACTCGCGGTGACAATGGACGTTATGAGGCTTCGGCCGCGGTCCACGACGCGAAGGATGAATGAATGGATGCGTCCGTGCACCAACGCCGTGGTTTTTCGAATGGCTGGCTAATGGCGGGGCGGCGGCGACGGCGAGGCGATCCCGCTGTCGGGACATAAAATTAGTGGTCACAAATCAACTACAATACGACCACCGTTGATCGCGTTGGTCCCGGCTCCGCGCCGCGGTTGGTATCTGGTCCACGACGAAATCGACCCGCCGCGCTCTGCGGCACGAAAGGAAGGAGGGACCGGCTGTGCACGCGTCCGTCTCCTCCGCCTTCGCTGGATTCGGTGTACCCTCGTGTGTGACCTTTTTTCCCCGCCGAGCGTAACTTTCCTTTTCTCCTCTCCCGAGCGCTCTCGCGCAAAAACCGCGCGGTCTGAGGTGGGTATCCCTTAAACGCGTCGTCCACGTGCAGAATCGCAATCACGTATATAAGCTTGGCTCGTGCGATTCGGTACACCTTTCCCGGCCCCGCTTTCGACGTCAATTAGGCACAATGCGCCGGGCGGTAAAAGGAAAGACACGATTTGATGCGACGCGACACGGTGTGCGGCGCTGACGATAGAAACCGCGATTAAAATATAATATATTTAATGCAGTCGCGCGTCAACGGCACGCCGTTCGCTCGGGATGCTATCTTTAATCCTAAACGGCTTGTGGATGGCGATCGTAAAAACATCGCGATGTGCATCAAATCGCGCGTTACACGTTGCTCTCAAATGCGCGAGTTACAGGGAAATTCTGCCGACGCGATCTTAATGGTGCAAAAAAAAAAAGAAAAAAAAAATCCGCAGCATAGCCGTATTCTAATTTCTGTTTCTCGAGACCAGCAAGTGCGATTAAGATAATGGCCGCGCGACGTATTGAAATGTTAATTGAATGCGTCGTAATCTCTCACGTGCTCGCCACGACGCACTGCCGTCATTATCGTGCCTTGGACGATAAGATCGATTCTGTTTTCCATTCTAAAATTGATTTTTATTAGCGCGACGAGCTGGGCGACGTTTTCTTTCGACCCTGAGACTTTGGAAGTACTAATAACGCAGCTTCGGCGTTTAAACGCACCGAATCGACGGGCACACGAATTTATTTCAGGCGCTCGCATAATAGAACCGTTTCGGAATATCGAGATCTGGAATCGCGATGCGTATCTCGATGTATGCGGTCGGATTTGGCGGTACTAGAGATCGACGGGTTCTATCGACGAGCAGCTCTTGTACTTAAGTATTAACGTCCCCCGCTGAGGCTGAGGTTCCTTCTGGTCGTCCCGATAGGACATCGGGACATCGTTCAGTGGCGTCGATCTCCCTCTTCGTCTTCCTTTTTCTTTTTCAAGTCGAATCGATACTCGGCCCGACATTCGCATTTCCATAGCCGTCGATCTTTTCGACGCCTCTGCGAGAACGGCGCACAGGTTCCTCCGGCGACTCCCGTTCGTCTCTTCGTGATAAATACGAGGCGGTTGATTGGACCGGCTTACCGTTCGGTCTAATCCGTCGCCTATCTGCCCGTCCATCCATCCTCCATAATTGTCTTATTGTATTCCTATAAGCTGTAAGCTCTCAGGACCGCGACTAGAGAGTCCGGGTATATTCGCTGAACAAAATCAATTTCCCTTCGCGCGCATTCGTCGTGAAAAGAAACGTAAAGAAGGCGCGGTGTGTGGCCCTTAAGCGCGTGCCGAATCACCATCTTCGATAAACGAATTAACGCAGAACAGTCGTGTTACATTTTATATTAAGATATAAAATAAAATATAAATTCATTGGTAACGGAGTTTACGGTAGTTCAGATTAAGGATTCTGCAAATTTAAATTGGTAGCATTCAGGTACTTTACGAAACGATCCGCGGCAAATCGGCGCGAAGCGGGAGACAACGTTGTCGAATCGGCACTCTTGATGATTTCTAATGAGTATACGGTAATTCTATTAGGATTAGCCTCGTCCCGGCTGGAATGTTCGGGCAAGTGCGTGGGCGTAGATCTGCGAAGATCGCAGGGAGGGAATAACGATTGCTCGAGTCGAGAGTTAGCCGACGCACGTATTGTACGTGCGTGAGCATGTGCGCGCACACGCGAGTGTGCGTATGATACAGCACGAATGCCGAAGAAGCACGAAACGAAAACTCGGCTCCTCCACTCAGCGGTGAACATGTTTCCTGATGGGGTCATCAGCGCGAATTAACATACTGGGTGGACTCGTACGACACGCACACGTGTGCTCACGGACGGGACCGACGTTTCCATCTGACTCACTGCCGTTTCCTCTCTCTCTTTCCCTTTCCTCTTCTTCCCTCTTCTCTCTCTTTTTCTCTCTATTATCCCATCTTATTTCCTATTTTCATTTATCTTATCTTATCCTCTTTTTTTTTTTTCCTTTTTTTTTCTTTTTTTTTCTAAACCTCTTTCTGTCTATCTTTCTTCTCAGGATCGGCCGGAATATTGACGAACCAAATGCGAATCAAAATTTGCACGAGCCCGCCGACTTCTCGTACTCTCTCAGGTCTCGCAATCAACGATACCGCGCCGTTCGCAACGAAGCGTCCGGTGCTTCCATTCAGAATTGGAAAGAGGTCCGGGGTTCCTCATATTTACATTCATATGCCTTATCGCGAGAAAACTCGTAACGGTACGGTATGTTTTCCCTCCCTCGAGGAGATGGAAGTTGGACTGACTCATCGCGGTACGGTTCAACAGGAAACTCTCGTTCGTCGAAGTCGTAGAAAATCGACAAATAAAAGCGCCGCGAGTTTGAACAGCGATCGGCCGAACGACGACGGGAATCGTGTGCGAGAGCCGTTTCCGCGATTGTTGACTCACGAATCTTTCCTCGAGGGGCGACAACGAGGACGAAACGCGATGCGAAATTAAACGCGTTAGACAGTTCGGCGGCCACCGGGGGATTAAAAATAAGATTTGTCAACGAGAAACAACGGCGAGTCGAGTCCCTAGTCTTCCTGCGTTCGATCGGTTTTGATCGATCCGCTTCTCGTGCGCTGACCTCGTCACAAATTTTCAGAAAAAGTATGTCAGCCAGCCGCAGGATCGACTTTTGCGATCTCGAGAGTCCAGAATGCTTGCGCGACTATCACTTTCAATGAAGGTACCAACTGTTCCAACCGGTTTTTCTCACTGACAGTCTGGCTCGTTGTATCAGCGCATCGCGCCGTTGAGATAGAGCCGATGGATTTCCTTCGATCGGCAACAATTATACTAAAAAGAAGTATCGGCTCGTCGAGCATCGCGTGTGCGTTTATCTGGCAACATTTTTTTTTTCCCCATCAACGTGCATTGCAAATTTATTTACGTATTTATTTTTGTACGTAATTCATGCAATTATTAATTAAACGAGCTACAATTGCATCGAAGCGTACGTCAATCAATTACTTCATGCGTAGAAAATTGATATTTTACGTCAATGGAATTTAAATTCCAAAGAAAAAATAAATCAGCGGATTGAAGATAATATTTATGAAACTTAGACGTTACAAAGCGCGTGGCTTTACTCTTGCTTCTTCTATGTAAAAAAAAAAAAAAAAACGATTTTACATTTAACAATATTTATCATAAGTGGGAATTCATATTCGACATAATATTCGCTGTATAAACTTGTTTCTAACGTGTTCACCTGCGCATAGATAGATAGCGGGCGAGATAGACAAAGGCCCCAGGTGACCTCGCGATACTTTAACGCTACGACTCCCGGATTTCTTTGCTGGCGGTCGAGCGGCACGCGGCTAGCTGAGCTCCGTACATACGTGGCCGAGAAGTACTTGGATTAAATTTAGGGAAAAAATATATTACGTTTGCAACAAACAACGTTTGCGCGTTATAGCGTAACTGACAATAGCGCTTGATGGCGAATGGCGAGGGAAATCGATAAAAGGGCTTCACGGATAATTACGTTCTCTCAGGACCATGTCCTGCCGTGATGTCACCGTGATCTTGCGTCCTACCTCAGCCATTTATTTTGACCGGGGCAGCGTCGCTACGGGCGAGATGTCAGTGGATCAGGATTATTTGGGTGCACGGACCGAGTAGATTAGGATGCGCCCGAGGAAACGGACCGGACCGGGCGGAGGAGTGAAGAGAACGGAGGGAGAGAAGGTGTACGACGAAATCTCGATTCCCCCGAGGAGTTTCTCTCTCCTCTTTTCTCTTATTCCCCCGCCTTCTTCTTTCTCTCTTTTATTCCGCATCTTCTCGCGAGCTGGACCCAACGAGGGAACTGATTTATAACGACCATTCGTTCTAATCGTCCCGTGCATCTCGCGTAGCCCGTCCACCGGTGCACCGTATACGGAGCGGACCCAAGATGACCGAGTGTCCCCCTGAAATCGGTCTTTTCGAAATAAACACCGAGGAATCTGCATAGTTCCCGGGTAATTAACGATAAAAAATGCGATATATCGGAAGAGGAAATGGAGCGCGATATAAACCAACAGATTGTCTTTTAAATACGTATATTTAGCATTCGTTAGCATTTTAATTCTAGTTTTAATATGATTTTATTGACAGCTGTTGAATTAATTATTTTTCATATTTTAACAAAATAACGATTGCGCGTTGTCGTCATAGTAGTGCTTATATAACGTATTTGTAAAGTGTGGGGCTTCTCTTTTTCTCTCCTTCGGGTAGAATTTCGAAAATCTCGAGCTTATCGGAAGACAGAGGTTGAGCTGCTGTTACATGTACCGCGCATAATGCGCAAAACGCTGCAACCGGTAAGGTAAATCACAAGTCTGAAAGGTGACTCGGTCCATCCGGCCGTGAAATTATTTATTCCGTATAAATGCGATCCGCGTACACGACTCGTGCGTGTATCCCGTTGGGGGGCGTAGGGCGCGTAGAGAGTAACTAAATCAACGTCATCGGTAAGTTTAATTACGGCAGCGTGGCAACAAAAGAAATCGGCGCCGTGCTCTCGGGTGGTCCGTGAGTTGCCGAGCGGAAGAGAGACGGCAAAACTAGACAATCCATTTCGTACATTTGCACGAGAATAAAATCCCTCTTCCGTTTCTCGACTCTCGGGAGGAGAAAAAAAAGGAAGAAAAAAAAAACGTCGCGGAAACTGGAGATAAGATAAGAAGAGATAATCGCGCTCGAAATGTTAGAAGTGAGAAATCATAATCATACTATTTCGAAAACATGAGAAACGTTTATTACCGATTCATGCAAATATGTGAATAAAAACCTACTTTATTTCAATAATCATGAGATCGTTCGAGTATCATGACGTTCAAATGATACACTCGCTCGGTTAAACTGTTTAACACCCGTCACGACAGAGTGGGAAGGGAAAAAGACAGGAAAAAAAAAAAAAAAAAAAAAAAAACGCTCTTGCCAGTAGAGATTACGAGCCAGCAATATGTAGCAAAAAGCGCGGTATTATCTATGACCAGCCGTCACACGTGTTTTTACTTCCTGCTCTTTATTTAGAGCGAACCATATCTTGCTCATTATTAGAAATTTATCTTGAAATTCTTAATATTCACCTTTTTAATAACTCCCGCTGCTGACATTAAAATAGCTGTCGTTTTCACCACGAGGAATGCCCTCGGCCTCCGCTAAAAGCGCTCGCTCCACTTTTATTCGCGTGACCTATTAGCGCCCGTTACGAGAAGCTTTTACGCGAATGCTACGGTTAGTAGCGAGCTTTCAACGGTGAGAGAGCGAGAAGAGGAGCGTGACGGGATCAATGACGGGAAGAAAGAGAGGTCAGGGGGAAAGAAAGAGAAGCGTTTAGTCGGATACCGGAGGGAGCCTACGAGTTTGCACCTAGAACGGACGGCCGGCGGCACGCGAGGTCGGCACACGAGAACGCGTTACGAAGAAGGGAGCGCGAGGTAGACGGAGAGAGAGAGAGCTGCAGCCCATCAGCCCGTTTAATTAATTAAAAGTGCATTAACGGAGGGGGTCATCGGTGGCGGAGCTCTGGACGAGGGGTTCTCTCCGTGGCGTTAGATACGCGTGTAACGATCCTCTGAACCGGAACAGCCGCGCTATTACTTTCGTCAACACTACTCCCTGCCCCTTTTCCGTGACTTTTCCGAGCCCCTCGTAGTCAAGGGCGACTGCATTTTTCGGTCCCAAATTGACTCGCGCTATTATCTGACGCGTTTCCAGCTTCGTAAAAAAAAGGTTCGTTGGAGGGAAAAAAGAAATATAGATATATATTTATTAAAAATATGTTTTAAATATATTTTTAAATAGCATTTCGCGGAGACGTTCTTCTTGTGCGAGACTCCGTTAAAAAAAAAAAAAATAAGTAAATAATAAGACAGGACGCGGGTATCTTTTTTGTAATACCGCGTATAATAATCACGAAGCGAGACACTATTCTACCTCTTTATTGTCTTTTTCATATGCAAATGAATATCACGTTTGTAAAGTATTTTACAGTTCCCTTTAATCTTTACTCATGACAGATCGCGTATCGTATGCAGTTTCGCTCGCTCGCCCGCACGCCGTTGTCCCTCCTATCTCCTTCCCTCCTCCGTAATTTAGCGGGGTGAAAAGAAATTTCAAGATTACGTCCGGCTGGCCTCGTTCGGCGGCGTTATCGGAATCACGTGCAGATAGAATCGAAATGCCAGGTGCAAATTATAAGGGAGATGCCTAGGTAGCACGGAAGTTTGACGCGCGCGCATGCTACTACCAGCTGACTCCCGAGTCCGCGAGGAACGTTAGCGTAGCGTGTAATCACGCTAATGCGCCGCAACATCGTGAACGAGCCCGGCCGAGGAGCGATCCCGGTTTCGCCAAAGGGATCATCCCGCGAGTCAGCGGGCTCTCGAGAAGTGACTCACGGCCCCGTCGCTTGCGTAACGAAAGCCACGGGAGAGTCGATAACGATAATCTTTGCCGAGCAATCCCCGCCGCGGCAGAACGCAAGGCGGCCGGGCGATGACGAATCATCAATGACCGTGGAGAGATCCGAATCATGTTTATATTCAACGATCGAAGTGTCGTGAACATTAGGAAGCCAACCGTGGCGTTGGTTACTTTTAATTAATTTTTTTTTTTATTTTTAAATGGAAAGGTAAGAAAAACTTTCAAAGCGAGTTTATCTTTACTTTGCGATTGCGTAAGCTCGTCGGGCGCCCAAATCGAGTGAAGGGTAGACAGTGGGGAAAAAAGCTAGTTTTAGCTATTTCTTGCCTGCAAATTTGCGTCATGAATTGAGCGCGAATGAAAAGGAACGACCGAATAAAAGTATCGGCTGAAAATTACTGGCGGCCTCCCAGTGCTAATCGTCGTTTGTCGTTGCACTGGATTTATGCATCTCGAAGAACGTGCGCGCGGTCGTATGGTAATATACGACCTGAGGTGTCCTAATGAGGGGAGTGGATCCGCAGGATGTGCGGATCGCGTGAGACGGGCGTCTAACAATGCGAAAGATCGATGATGAAGCGTGCCGTGTCGTAGTGGAGCGGAGAAACGAGAATAGTTGGGCATAGCGTTCTTAATTCTGAAAATACAGAATTCACCGAGTCAATCAAATTTAGTTAATAGAATTAACATATTAATTTAAAGAAACGGTCGATTAACTAATTATTATGATTAAAATGAATATGACGAAGATTTAAGAATACACATTACGTATTAAACTTAATCGATTTTAAAAGAGTTTTATCGCCACAGACGAGACTTCGTATCTTATTAGAAAAGCGGAGTTCTTATGCCCGCTTAATTAACAAGTAACGCCGCTGTTATGAAGGAGAGGCGTTTTATGGCGAGCAATTAAGCACACCGTGGACGTTTAAGTTATTCGATTAACACCGCGCGATCGACTCGTAAATGGTCGTGAATAAACAACGACAAACTGTATCGCGAGTCCATCGCACGTGCGAGGGAGCGAAAAGGGATCCGCGTGCGCCACGTGCTGAGGTAATACGAGCGTGCTTGTCAAACTTCGCCTCGTGGACGGCGTGGGGAAGTGACCGCGCACGTGCGTTTTAATAAGACATAATGCGTTGCATGTCCATATTCATTAAGTAATTTTCCGGCCGGGAAGCCGGCAAGTCTGGCCGCGAGTGACAATTACGGCCCGGATAAACAGACGGTGCCGATCTTGTTCACGAATTTCTCGATAGCTCGAGAGATTCGCGTCGGCCTTATCAATCAAACGTCCCGCAAACGCTTAAAAGATAAATCGAGCAAACTAGATCGATCGAGCGTCCTATATCGAAAGATTTGTTGGAGATAACAATTTACGCAGTTAGCTTTTCATTTTTTTTATGGATTTGTGTTGCCGGCACACGTTCCCATCGAAGCTGCAAGAAAGTTTCGCGGGGATTTGTCTCGGCTAGCGCGGCACGAGGGAACGTACCGCGAGGCCTGAGGCATAAATTTCCGTGTGCCGAGTAATTAGTCGCGCGGGGCGCGATAACTCGCGGATATCTCGGAGTCGCGATCTCGCAGCGCGCGGAGAATTCGCGCGCGTTTCCGCGACGCCGGGCGCGATGCCGCCGCGGTGCTGCTGGTGCATGTATCACTCTCGCGGCCGAGCAGAGCGACGACGAAGGGGGAATCGGGCAGAATCGAGTTCCGAGATCAAGTCACGCGTGGTCTGAAAGAAAGTCGTTTAAAGGTCAGCAACAACGGCAGCAGCGACGGCGGCAGCGGCTCGACTTGCATCACAAATGCCAATCTACTTACGAAATGTATACAGAGAACAATGATACTCACTTGCCTACCGCTGCCATCGACGCCATTTGCCTCTTCATCCCGATCGTCCGCGCCGTCCTTTCGAAGCTGCACTTGCGCAATGGTATCCCGAGAATCGATTTTCTTCCCTTGCCAGCCCTCGCGGTGCCGTGGCTCTTTTAATCGACGGGCTAAACTTTGTCGCTTCCGGCGCGTTTCCAGCAGATTGGCCGAAATATCGCCCTCGGCGATCTCGTCGCGCGGCGATACCGTCGACGATGATTCGCCGATCGCGGCGAGTGGATTTTAAATTTGGTCCCGTCGTGCGAACGAGGCGCCGGGAATCGCGATCAGGCCAGTCGATCGCATCTCGATCGCACCTGATTACTCGCTCGCGTTGGAAAAGCGCAGCTAGATCGTGCGCGCGATTTCGCTTTCCACCTGAAAGATCTCGGCGAGCCGCCCGGCGACCGGCGACGGTATCTCCGGCGTCATCTTATTCATATCCGCGAAATAATGCTGAATAATTTCACCATAAATACGACGCGTCTGCGTGGGCGTAAAGTAACGATAATGCAAGTAAATAATGGGCGCGAGAGTTTTATTACCTAGGCGGCTGAATGGACGGAGAGATAGAATCTACGTGTCCGCGCCGCGCCGTGCCGCGGATGTACATCCCCCTCGACGGGGCACGGAGGCTGCAAGGGACGTCTCGTGCCCCGTCTCAACCCGCGACGCGACCCGCGCTAGCTCGCAGCTTGGAACCGAGCTCCTCCTTCTTCTCTTTCGTTCTGCCTGTTGGAGCCGTTTCTGCGGTCGGCTAACAAGACTCTCCCGCTCGTTTAGCGTCTCAACGTCATCTTAGCGAAATTGTAAGAATTCGTTGCGACGAGCGATAATCTGGGACGAGTCACAGCTGCTGCAAGAGCAGCTCTTTTTGCCAAGCTTAGTCAATATACATATGACGGGGGTCCGAGCGTGCCTGGTTTTCGCGCGTTCACCCGAGCGAGTAGCGCGATCGGCGATTGAACCGAGTTTTGGCAAGATTCGCGAGGACAATTCGGAGCAGCTTCATGGCTGACATTTTCCTGGGCGTTTATCGCGATAAAACGGCTTTAGGTCAGAGGGTGTGGTCTCCCCAGATTGATTCGGCGAGCTCTGGCCGCTTCTGCGCGCTGCGTTTCCTCTTCGCGACCAGTAATGGCGCCGCATCGACTCTTCTATTCCATCTTTCTAGGCCGCGTCGCGTTTATCACCCCGCTATATCGATGAATTTACCTGGGCGATTCGCAACCAAGATAATTGTGAAATACGAGCCGACTTGCTCGCGCGAGCTATCACAGGCGCCGAAGACGTTACGCAACCCGATAAGCGGCCTATATTTGATCGAATTTCTCGTTATCGAGCGTTCTTTCGCTGGAAGAGAAGACTGCGAGGAAGCGTCGTCCGATGATACCCCACCTGGGACCAAACACGCCGCGGGCGGCTACATCTTTACACGGCCGACCTAAAGACGATCGATTATCGCTCCCTTGCGCTTTTCCACGTTCTCTCGCGAACCCGTGAGCACCGCGTCGGTGGAAAACGTTCTCGCGCTCCGGAATCATTGGCTGCATGCTAATTAAGTCGCGGGAGAACGGATATCGTATCTCGTTCACCGGAATACGACGAACTGGATTTATTAACTCGTTGTGTAGCCGGGGGGGGAAAAAAATCATTCCTTTTCCGAGGACGATTACGACGTCGTCATCGCTTCGCTATTGGTACGCGAGCGACAAACCAGCTTGCGATCAACTGGAATAATCAGCCGAAGATATTAGCGTGGCGTTGCGCTCGCGTGTCCGTGGACACGCACGTGGGTGTGCACGCGCGCTCTGCGCGCACACACGCGTGTCCGCCGCAACATAATGACGACGCAGTATCGGCGCGGCGTGGGTGTTCGTTCTCGCTCCGACAGATTCGAAAACGCATTATTAACACCGGCGACCCTGGCTCTATGATTACGCGCATTAATAGCCGGATGGACGAACTTTGCTCGCGCTCCGCACTATCATTATCATCGCGGCGCGAGAAAGAGACGGATGACGGGAGACCGTAGGAAAGGAGGCTGGTCCCATCGCGGCGGGGCCTCTCGTCGGATCGAGAAAGTAAATTGCGAAACGCTAATTCTCGCGTTTGTCCCGAACAATCGTGGTCGGACGCCGTGTGTGTGTTTTCCCGCGTAAATGATACGCTCCGTCCCCGGGACACATCTCGCCAGATCGGGCTAGAAATGTCAGGCGGTTTTAGAACGCGAACGATCTTCGTATAGTCTTTTTTTTTTTTTTTTTTTTAATACCGTTACGAGCCGCGTTTGACATTTCATCCGCGCTGTCTGTCTTGGGTCGCAATCTCACTAACTTCGTCTGCTGTTTTTTTTTTTTTTTACGTTTGCACCGATTTGAAGCATCTCGTCGGAATCCGGTTCCTTCGCGAAAACAGATCTTTTTCTATTCATATTTCGTCATCGCTCGTAAGATCGGGACTTTCGCGATCGCAAGGTACCACGGTTGTTCGTTGACGACACGAGGGGTACAGTTGGGCATACAGATTTTTAAGTACAACGTTTCGCGCGCGTATTGTATCGCGCACACGAGCTCCTTTTCAAATTGCACATCAGGTACGATCGAGTGTCGCGAGTGTACCAATCTTCCGACGATGAATAATTCATTATGTAAATAATTCATAAATCATTGCGGACGCCGCGCAGGCCGAGCGGGCAAGAAAATCCAATCGTAAGCTCCGCAAGTTCGCCAAGCGGTACCTTTCGAGCGAGCTACGTTTTCTTGCGGTGTAAACCGAAATATTCCAAGGTACGATTTTACGATTTCAGTGCCCACAGCCACGAAAAGTGGGAGATCGTAACGAGAGCGACAATTTTTTTTTGTTCCTCCTTTCGACGGGTATTCCGTACGATTTCGACGGCGGTTTTAGATTTCAGCGGAAGCGCCGAAGTCGTAAAGATCAAGCCGATGTCGTAACTGTCTTTCCAGCCTCGCTTTTCGGTACCCACATGCATTTCCGGCACAGCAACGGTCGATTCGAAAGGCCCTTGTTGAGATCCTACGTTGTGCGGCGAACTTGGCGTTGCAGCGAGGTGGCACTCGTCGTTCCTCGACACGACAAGGGAGGGAAAGGGAGGACGAGCGGAGCGATGTACTGTAGGGCGCGAGGGCGGCGATGCTCGTGTACAAATCATGCGAAGGATGACGCGGCATCGCCAGTCATCCGGCGTTCCGTCTCTCGTCGCTCCTCCTCGCGCGTGCTGGACGTCGTAGGGCGAGACAGCGTTGGGCATGTTGACGACGCCCGACCTGGGGACCTTCGCCGCGCGTATCACCATATCGCAAGTCACTTGCCCTCTGTCCCCTTCTCGGCAGATGTGCCCTTTACAATCTTAAATATTAGAATGCTCGAAGGGACTTTAATTTATTATTGCTACAAGAGCGGCAAGCCCGCGTCTCAAAACGCCTCCTTAAAACGTTATCGGCGAAGAGCATCGCGTATCTACCGTTCTTGTTGACATTGAAAAAAAAAAAAAAAAGTAACACCTCAATAATGCAGATAACGCACTTGATTGTAGAAAAAGTAATGTCGTATATATAAAAAAAAATTATATGATTAAATCGTAATGTGCGTGAAATAGATAACAGCTCGAGTTAGAATTGAAAAATAATGTTGAGAAGATTAATGATCACACACACGGATCTCTTTTCTTTTGTCTTCAGCAGACGTCGGACCTGGACACTTTGCTGTGCAGGCAGGATCTCGATCGTCTTCAGAGGCTGGACGAGGATGAGTCGGACGCGAGAGATGCGCGGGAATCGTCCATGCACATGGAGGATTTCTTCGAGGTCGGCGGGCCTGCGGCAGTGTGTCGGCCACCGCAAGCCAGTTTCGTATCTGCCAGGAGTCAGTCGGCGGGTGCCAGTCACGACGACGACGTCTTTCTCAGGCCGCCGCTTTGGGAAGACATCACATCGAGTATCCAGAAGCTGGATCCGGAAAACGCGGACATGCTGGGCTCGCAGTCTCACGTAAAAATGGAGACCGACGACGTGACTTCGCCGCCGGTTCTCTCCCCGGTGGAGATCAAGACGGAACCGTTACCGCCACCGCCGACCCTGCACCTGCTGGAGGGACCGGCCTCGAACCCCTCGCAGAATCCCTTTCCGAATCCCTCTAGTGTTCAGCACGTAGTCCACCATCGAACGACGACGACGACGACGGCGACTACGGCGGCTCTGTTCAAGAGCTTCCCCAGCGCCAACAACAGCAACGGCAACAACAACGGTAGCGGAAATGTCAGTAGTAATAGTACAAGTGGAAATAGCGGCGGCAACGGTAACAGTGGCGGCAATGCCGCCAGTGGCAACAACAATAGCAGCAACAACGGCGGGGGTGGCAATAACGACTCGTCGGCAACTAGCCATCATCAGCCGAGCGGCAACGCGACGTCGCCGCTCTACGGCTCGATGACGAGGCTGATGTACATTTCGCCGTTGACGCCACCGATCTCGGATCCCGGTTCGCCGATCGGCGCCGGTCCACCCAGGCGGACACCTCCACCCCCGTACCCCCAGCCAGGCCCGATTTTGAATCCGGCCCACAGGATCCAGCCGCCGTCGATGGCGGCCAAGTTCAACAGGCGGAATAACCCGGAATTGGAAAAGCGCCGGGTACACCACTGCGATTTCATAGGTGAGCGACGCGATTTCGTCATTCAGAAGTTCATTTTTTCTTTCTTCTTTTTCTTCTTCTTTTTTCAAAGAAAAACTATGAGAAGAAAGATATTAAATTAAAACAATCTGATTCTCGGTTCTTCTTTTTACAGGTTGTACGAAAGTCTACACGAAGAGCTCGCACCTGAAGGCTCATCAGCGAATACACACGGGTGAGTAGAAACGTTGCGGTATTTCGACACGTATCGCGTCGCTGCCGGTACAAGGGGGAGCAAATGTTAAAATGAGGGGGAGGGGCTTCCGTGTACTCTCCGGTAATTAGGTATGTAGGTTCATCTACGCGAAGAGAGACGAGGAGTTTGAAAGCGCGAGGTCGAGCAGCCGCTTGCGCGTGGGCAGGGCGCGGTCTTGAGCCTCTCTCTGTCTTCTCTCTTTCTTTTCTCCGTCTTCCATCTCTTCGTTTCTCCATTGGCACCGCTTGCACGCGGTGTCGCGCAAAGGCGCTTCTATCATATGTAAACGTGGTAAGGGACGCTCGAAGCTCTTGTGGTAGTCGTGGTATGCGAGTCCCCGCTTGGAACGAAGCTAGCGACCGACCCACATCTTCTACCCGTGTCCAAGCTTCGCCAACACACGGACGCGAGTCGCGGTACCAACACGCCTCGCCGCGTAGTGCTACCTGGACGAGACACGCACGCTGGTTCCCACACGCATGGACCCGCGCGCGAGAAACCGAGAGAGCGTGAGAGCGCGAGGGAGATGAAAACGGGCGGGGAAAAGGACAAGGAGATGTGCTTCCCGCACACGTGCCTACGCGGCAGTCTCTCGCGGAATGCAAGCCGGAGGCATCTTAAGTGCGATGTACCACTTTCGAATTGATACCTCGGTGGGTTTTTGCGGTGAACCCGTGTCATCGCCTCGCACGAATCGAATGAATGAAGCAGGATTTAAAGACGCTAACGAAGAGGTCGGAGAAAAATGCTGACGGAACCGAGGCAAACGCGAGCGAGAGTCGCGCATTCAAGTTACTTTACCACGCGCTCATCTTCCCGAGGAAATTATTTTTTTTTTTTTTTTTTTTTTTACAACGCAATTAATAAATTATTTTACTGTCGCGGCCCGAAAATGATTCGAGATAAAGAGCTGTTGGTTACTTGACTCGGTAGATTTGCGTTTAGATTACAGATAATGCACGTTACCACCATGCGCGAGCGGCTGGCACTCGCTTTTGTACTCTCGATTGACATTTGAATCGAGTGGGCATGTTTGCCTCGCCGCTCGTGCGACGGTTAAATTAATTCGCTCGTCAGCTTCTTCGTTATTCGTATGTTCTGTCCATCGATCAGTTCTCACGGCACTTCGCCGATCGATTAGAATCACGGGGAAGCCGATCGATACGCGAGATTATGCGAGGATATTTCAATTTGTCGCGCGATCTCGAATACAAGCGAGCCGAGGCACGGGTGCGCCGAGAGACGGAGAACGCTTCCCATGTGGAGGAGAAGCCGAGGGGGGCACGTGGCCCCCGCGCGCGAGTCTGCCGGACGACTCGTGAATGAACCCTCCGCCTGTGAATGCACCGTGTGCCACGAGCCGTATGTTCGACGCCGACTTCATTATTAATTCATTAGCGTCCGGAATCATTGTGCTGGCACACGAAAATAGCCTTTGTAATTAACGTGGCGTTCGGCAATTTATCGACGCGACAAAATATAAAATTGATACCGCAATTTATTAATATCGCTATTTATACGTGAACCACGACGACGAAAAGTAGTCGGATGTTTGTCGTTGTGATTAATGCCCGTTTAAGTCAGTCACAGACACGCCGTTAATCGAGCCGCTGAAACCTCGTTGGTGCTTTAGGATCTTCTCCACGTGAGCTCGATTGTTTCGGCTCTTAAGACTTTTTTTTCTTTCTTTTTTTTTCGACCTTAAAAGTAATCGAAGTTTAAGCCGATTAACCGCGGAAGAGATTAATCAGGGCTCGAAGCATCGCGAGAAAGCCTGAAGAAATCTGGAGCAAAGTAGGGCTAGGAAGTGTATTTGGAAAGCAACTTGTCCGCGGAATGGAGCACTGCCGGCTCTCGGGTGAAAGTGATCCAAAATTAACGGGGACGCCTGGAGGCCTCCGTAGATGTCCCCGGATAATATCGTACCTTAACGATACCTTAAACGAATCGGAGAATGCGAATAGCTTGTAGTTTTGGTGAGATAGAATTTTCCCAGAAAACAAATCAAATGTTTATCGAGACGTAAAAAATCGACAGCGTAATTACCGTCGAGGAGTATCAACGAACATCCACGCGGCATCTACGACATTTAAATCGCCTCCGCGTTCGTAGCGTGTATCTCGCCGCGAATTTTTAGTACTTAAATTCAGAGGTGTATCATTACCGAGAGGATAATAATTCTCATTAATTGACTTTCCGTTTCGATTTATTCTCCTCCGTTGAGATTACGCCGTTTCGGTTTACGGCGTTTAATAAATTATTCGCGACGAGTCTTGAAAAAGATTCCAAAGCGAAGCAGGCAGGCCGCGAATTGAGTGGAAACGTGCTCGCTAATGTCAGCCGACACGGGGCCGCGGGGAAATTTCGCGTTCTCGCCGGCGGAGACCCGCCGGGAGAGGAATTCTCACGTGAACGTGCGCGATACCGTAAATGGATAGCGCTCGTGGTAGTAGTACCGTTCCCTGGGCCGTCGCGTGGCACGGTGAGACGGGATGCTGCTGCGCTGAATGCAACTCTGGCGGCGCAGGGCGGCCGCGGCGGCGAGGACCGGTTAGGATCGTCTCTGTATAGCGCGCCGGAGGAACAGGAACGAGCTAGGAGGATGCGTGGGTGTATCTCTTAGCTATCGAGTTCTTTCTTCTCCTCTTCTGTGCGTGCTGGGCCCTCTGGTCCCCTTCCCCGCCCCAGGTCCTCCCGACGGCGAGCCTCCGCCTCGGTCGCTTTTGCTCGCTTAGCTCGCTGCTCCTCACTCACCTTTTCGCGCGAAAGAATCCTCCGTCGAAGATCGAATTCGCGAATGGCGTAGGAGACACTAGGACGAGCCGGCAATCTGTACGAGGTGTGTTTCAAGGCTCGAGTCCCGCGGATCGAATCGCGGACTCGATCGCCGCCTGATTACAACGTTACGTATCAATTATTTCTAGATTCGCCGTTCTGCCGTTGCAAAATCGTAGCCGTAATGGATTTGCCGATCCGTGTCTTCATCTATCTCTCGTTCCGAGTCTAAATGTCAATTGTTGCAAGCCCGATTTGTGCTCTGCGTCCTGGCTCCGAGCGAGCGTCCCGCGCGTCGCAAATTGCGTCAGTCGCGCGCGCGAGCTTTTCAGCCTCGTCGTTTGCGAAGGTAACGTGCCACGGGCGCGTGTAACGACAATAAGGAAGGCATCCTCGTGGATAATCGACGAGGCCAAGCGGAATGCGGGCACGTTGGCTCGCATTAGCCGGCTGCATTCGGCCGCGCGCGCGGTCCGGCCGGCGCGATTGCGCTGGAATACAGGTGAGCGTGTTGCGGCATGCAGGTACAGTTAAAGGTCACACCGTGCTGCATCTCGCAGCTGAGAGGCGCGACGGGGTATATACACCTAAGTGTACCGCATCCCGCGGCTCTATCTCACAAAGAGCAGCGCTTTGTTCTCTAATAGGTCGCCGGCGTCTCGAAACTCGAACGGAATTCTCGCTCTCGTGAGACGATTGAGAGTCGCGCCGCGGCCGACGACCGGAGACCGTTGCGCTTTCGCAGCTTCGGAATGGACCATAAAGGCAAACGACGGAAGCGCGTTACGTAACATAACAATAAGTAGAAAATGTCAGGCGCGTTAATTAATCGTCGACACTGTACTGTCTTTGATCGCTTTACTTAATTATTGATCAATCGTCAGACGCGATGAAGTCGGCGGAGCTTAAACGCCGAGTTTAACACTTAAGATCTCTTGTGGCTGTTTCAGGGGAGAAACCGTATCAGTGTCAATGGCCGGAGTGCGAGTGGCGATTCGCCAGGAGCGACGAATTGACGCGGCATTACCGCAAGCACACCGGGGCTAAGCCCTTTAAATGCGCGGTCTGCGAGCGCTCCTTCGCCAGGAGCGATCATCTCGCGCTGCACATGAAGCGGCACCTCCCGAAGCAGCACACCAAGTGAAGAGAGCGGCACGGAGGAAGGCAACAAGAGAAAGAGAGAGATCACCTCTCAGCTTCCCGTTCGTTCTCGACTACCTGTGTTGAACGCGCGCTGCCTCGTTCTCGCCATTCAGCCTTCGAGGAGCTTTACGAAACTGTCAGTTGAAGAACATCGGGAGTTCGGAAACGCGTAGGAATTATTTAACAAAAAATATAAGGAATTAAAAATATTTCCCAGATATTAATTGTAATTTCTAAACGGAGGTTCGCGCAATGTGTGTAATCGACATCGTTTTCGTGCACTTCTATGCCTCTCCATCCCGTTTCCGAGGATTTTGCGAGTTTTAGAAATTTGTTATTTATTCTTTTTAAATCGACCTTTCTGATTTGTGGGTGAAGGTACCCTCGACGTACGTTCGTTCGCGTAATCGTTCGACGCGATCAAATTAGCTGCACCGTTCCCGATACCAGTCCCGCTGTAGTTTTTGAGCTCGATTATCGGTCCCGATTCGCAATATACATGTCAGCGAAGCGTCGATCGAGCGCTCGAAGCTAGCCGTCTCGATCCGATCGCTTCGGTTACGCTCACTACCGTTCGGTTAAGCAGTTATGACGAAATACATCCTCGGTGTGGGTGGCGATCGCGAGGAAACGTTTCGTCATAGCGCAAGTATACTCGCTCACGGACAAGTCCGAGGAATATTACAATCCCCCATGCCTCGGTAACTATAGCGTAATTTCACACCGAGCCGGGATGGACCTGAGTCGTAGACTCACGCGAAGAAGTGAAGCCAATGCGCTCGCGGAAAGTAAAAGCAAGAGCGTTTTTAAAAGCTTAAATTCTAATCCATCGCAATTCCAAATAATTCCGCCCACCTCGATATTTAATTATTAATGCTACGGTTCTATCGAAATTACATATTTACGGACGATAAAGAATATTTTTTTCCATTCACGCTCACCGTGTTTCACTCGTGTCTACGTACTTCTCGTTTTCGAAAGTCTCAACGTTGAGCGCAATCTGAGCTCTGTCACATTCATGCATACTTTTCGAAGCTGTATACGAGCCGTCATCTCGCGACGCTGTTGAGCCCCTCGCGGAATGATTTGCCAGATTAAAGCAACGCTATCTCGAAATTATCGCTATCTTGTAGCCGGCTGCGGCTCGAGATATCTCGTTCGGCGTATAAATCGTTTGCACGGCCGAGCTTAAGTCGAAGAAGCTTAAATCCGCGTCTCGCATCATTCCGCATCATTTCGATAGTCGTCGCTAACGCGAAATTCGCGCTCCGATATTTACCGAGCCTCCTCGATAGCGGAAACAGATAGATAGAAGAGCGAGTATCACGCTTCGTCGTTATCACGTCCGTATGTGAGAAACGACACGATATCGTGATGCTTTATGTACAAATTCGCGTAGTCTTGAAGAGATAAGGTGTCTTACAGCGGTCGGTGTGCGCGTGTGTGCACGTGTATGTATGTGTGGGCGAATGGTGCGTGTGCTATATGCGAGTATGTATTTATATGCGTATTTTGCACGCGCGGTAGTCTATGTATGCGCTTGTGTATACGTGTAAAAAAAAAAAAAAAAGATTCAGAAGAAAAAGCAGAAGATACGCATCTGATAGCCATGTAGCTAGTGTAACATTATCTGTATATTACGCGAAGCGATGGGCCGGGAATTCGTTCTCACGCGTGCTCCGATCGATTCGATCAGATCCATCGCTCGTCGATCACCGTGCTTCGCGCGAAAACGAAATTTGCGGCGGCAGTCAAGGACGGATTCCTGCGAAAAGCAACCAAGTCTTTGTAACCGTTCGAAAGTAAGCTTCGAATAATTATATTCATACTTTTCTTTAACGCCACATACGTCATTTACAATGCAGCGAACAATTCTTCGCTTGGTAGCGTCTCCAAAGAGCCTTAAATTCAAACCGTCAAAAATTTCTCATACAATTTTCTCCCGAAACATTAGCCAGATCTTAAGAACCATCAGGGGAAAAAAAAACTATTCTTTTGCCTGTTATTTTAACAGTTTCAACAGTCGTCCGTCCTTGGCACGCGGCGAATCAGACGTCGTCGAGAATTTCGCGTATCTATACATTCCGATATCGAAGCATGTCCCATCTCAGGAGCGCGCACAGGTGGCCAAAAATTCTGTCCGTAGTCACCGCTTTGTAAACAGTGCGCGAATGTTGTAATAACCGATCGATAACTGGTCGGTATTGGCTGCGTTCGGCAGAGGTGCTACTTTTGTAACAGTTGCGGAGCCAGTTTTCTCTGCTGAACGCTACCATTGTAGTTACGTAGCTACGAGCGTTAGACGGAACGAAGTAACGTGTCTATTTATATCTGTCTGTCCATCTGCATGTTTATCTCATCACCGCATTCTCTCAAATTGACTCCTGCAGATCGTCATCACTGTTCAGCATCGCTCTACTTACCCCTTGCTCGTCCTTCACTCGCAAGAACTTTCATCTCGTCTTCTTTCTTTGATCCTCGTCTGATCCGTCGATCTCTCAGATACTTTTCCTTCCTATGCCGTTTCTCTTTATCATCGCCACGTCGATAGCGATCGTTTCTCGCTTATCCCGCCTGTTGGATCGATTTTGCGATTACTCTTATATATAAATGTGAAATATACCTCATTTGCAAATACGCCGCAGTAGTGTCGACGCGAACGCGTCTCGAAGCGCCGTCGATCAAATTTGTATGCACCTCCTATTCTCGACTTCTCTACGGTCTGTCTATAATGTTTACGCTGTAATTTGTGTGTTGTGTAATTTAAATATATGCGAAATGGTATATCTCTCTGTAAACAGCCGCGGTTTTGATATCACTGGTGTCCTCTCGCGATTACTTCGACCACTTCTTGGCCACTTAGTTTACCCGTTGTTTCATAAAGGGCAGCACCTTCCGCGCCAGCAACAGCTGATGTCAAGAGTATAAAATTTGTTGACGCTTCACTGAAATAGATTTTGATTTTATTACTCTCCAGGTAAGGGCATTTTCGCACAACGTTAATACATCGTCAAAATTAATTCTTTTGCTCGATTTACGAGATAACATTCCTTATACAAAATGAGTACGAAAAATGCAAATTTAAATGAGACAGTTAGATTACAATTCCAGTGGGATTTCTTTTTTCATGTGCGTCAGTACGATATTACGGTCTGTTTCATTAGATAAACGTGATCTATTCCCCGTCTTTAACGGCGCTCTCATGTCTAAACACATAACGTCAGTGTTGAGAGAGTGCTGTTTGTCTTCCAAGTTCTTGTCGATACGCATGAGCAAAGATTCCAGATTGTTGTAGCTTGCTCTAGAAATCAAATTTATGCAAGGTTCATATATTTAAAAAGAGAATTATAGAGTAGTGATTGCGATATTGGGTAGTAATCAAAATTTATACTTGGTATGTTCGATCATCTTAATTAGATTCTCTTCAGTTTGTTTTAATTGCAGCACTTCGTTCTTCAAGCCTAATTCAACTTCATCCTTACAAAGCTCCTGGCCAGGCCGATAAACACGATTTTCTAATCGTGTTTCAACGCATTTTACCACATTAATTTTACTCGTCAGTGTTTTCTCCAATTGTTTTATTTCCTTTTCCAGTATTTCCATTTCCTGCTGCACCTATTTATATTAAGAAATTCAGACGAAAGCAATTATTTTTCTTACTGTATATTTAAATATGTGTCGAACTATTATATTCTATATTGTTTTATACACACTTTAAGCTTCTGCCATTCACACTCGTTTCTGGCCTTTTGCGTTTGGTAAATTCTCTTTCTTAATGTGTAATCTGTTGCGTCTTGTTGAGCGTTAATGTCGTTCAATGCGTGTTCCCTCATTACACGTGTAGTTTCACGGAAGGTATAACATTCACTTAATTCATTTTCGGCGGTCAACTTGGATTCTCGGCATCGGTCCAGCCAAATCTCGTACGTAATCGAACTATTAATAAATAGAACCAAATTACAAATTGACGTTGTATACAATATCGAAATAGCAATGTCTTACTTTTTATCAGTATTATGCGTTTTGGGTTTATAACTTAAATTCATATAAGCATGACTTGTTTTGCACAACTCAAGATTCTCCTGATCTATTTTAATGGCTGCATCTTTATCCTCTATGTTTAAGTTCAGTTTAAATTTAAAAGCTTCCAAGTAATTCAACTTTTCCCATGCAGCTTGGGCTCTGCAAAGTGAAGTTATTAATCAGAAAAAGATAATATAATTTCTGTTATACATCGTCTGGATTTCATTACCTTTTTGTTAACGTTTCATGAATATTCGCGATCAAGCAGAGCTCCTTCTTCAGCTCGATGTCAGCCTCGTCATAGGTGAGCTCGGTTACTCTGCGGCAATCCCTCATCGAGATGCATTCATTGGCGATACGTTGAAACTGACTTATATTTTCAATGTCTTTTACAGTGTTAGCTTTTTCATCGTTTAACGAATCTATTTCGACTACTAATTTTTGCAGTAGATCGTCAAGTATATCCTTCCATCTGGATATCTCCAATATTCTGGCGAGAGAAAATGTTATATCAGTAGTGTGTTATAATTAATGTTGTAAAAAATTGATTAGATTATTTGTACAAGTCCTAACTATGCAAAAGAGAAGATACAAGAAATTGAATTAGTAACGTTCGTTAACAATATTTAATTAGTTAATATTTAATTAATTCAGGATTACCTGTCTGCTAGTCGAGCATCGTTCGTGTAAGTATCCCATTTCGTCCTCACGTTTCTTTCGGACCGAGTGGCCTGGCTTGAACTGCGTAGCTGACAAGCCTCGGATCTTCGAATATCTGAGTTTTGTCGAAGTTCCCATTGTTTGGAGTACCAATCTGAAAGACCGATATGAGGCAGCGGCTTTTCATAAGTTCTGACGAATTTAGCCATGAGAGAATATGTGTTCGACAAAGAAGAAAGGCTGAAGACAAGCAAGAAGAAATTCCGAAAGTCACACGGATAAACGATATTCGATCGTAACGTTGTCAGGACAACGAGGGAAGCTTCAAGAAAATTTAAACTTTCGGCAAGATAAATTTGTAATAATCCTCAATAATATCTTGAACGTTTCTACAAATATTGTTAATACTAATAACGGTAATTTTGACAAATTGCCCACGTCGAATACGTATCTCGAAAAATAATTGACAGTTAATTAAGATTTAATTTTTGAAACCCCAAAAATATTTTTTCCGCTAAAAGAAAAACAGCTGATATTAAATTAATCCAATATAGAAATGGAAGAAAAAAAGATAAAGAAAGATAACGCTACCATTGAATACATTCCCATTTACGCGACACTTCAATATCAACTTACCTGCATCCGATCATGTCACTGACGTCATATTGACGCTTGCGTACACTCCGTCTGAAGAACGTAGTGCTCTCTCTTCCTCATGAGCGCTTAGTGACAACGCTAACGGAATTGGAAGTGAACTGCGTGGACGATATACGATGCATTAGTTGTTTTCGCGCGCGTCGGTGAGTGTGAGTTGCCAAAATGCGCGCGCATTTTAGCCAAAAACAAGAGTGAAACAGTACTTTGCAGTGACGGCGTCTATAACACGGCGGGAAGAGACTCGTTGGCCGGCTTGATTCTCCTGCTCGTAATCCGAACGAAGGCTCGACTGGGCTGCGGAAGGGCGGGGAAGTGCAAAGGAAAAAGAAGAAGGAGGAGCAAAGCGTAACGTCGACTGAACCTGAAAGTTGTCGACGAGTGAAGCAGCCAAGGGCGGATCGTCTGCTAAACATAAAAAGTATTATGCGTCGCCTCAGCATGAAGAACAAACGTAGGAAGTCTGAGGCGAGTGACAGTGAATCAGAAGAAAATGGTGGCGCACGCGCATCCAACCAGACGCGGAACAGCAAAAGCAATCACAACACCAAATCCCCGACGAAGCGTCGCTCATCACGCGGTACGTTGTTACACAAGCCGGTGGCCTACGCTGAGTCGAATAACGCCTCATACTCGGAATCGGAAGAGAGGGAAAATGGTGAGAAGGTTAGCCAGAAGTCTCCAAATAAGCGTCGGAAGAAAGAAAACCAGCGAGCATCTACCTCCGCTCGTGACGAGCTTGATAACGATTGCGAGTATGAGGTATGTATCTTTTTCTCTACTTCTCTATCGGTGATCGCGCGGGAATCAATCTCATCTAGCATATTTAATGAATTTTGTTTTTATTTTATTTTATTTTATTTTATTTTTTTTTTTTCCTTTTCCGCACGACTGATCTTCGGAATGTTTTTTTTCTTTCTAGCTTTATTGTTCAATTTGCACGAAGATTGGGCACATGTGGGGTGTTTTTCAGCTAGCGACACAGGCGACACAAAGCTATATTATATCCTTGTTTAATAATCGACAACAAAGATGTAGTTTTCACCGTGTTACCTTGTATCGTTAACTGGGAATTATGTTTTTTCTTTCTCTTTCTTATCTCATTAACGTTACCACGCGAAAAAAAGAGCGCGTGAAATTGTGTAGCGAAAAAAATATTATAAACACTACAGTTGTAGAGTATACAAAAAAAATTAACTTGTATTTTTAATAAATTATTTAAAATAAAATTATTAAAAAATAAAGAGTAAGAAACCATATTTTTGGAGATTTTAATTATTTTATTTTAAATGTTTATAAATTTGTTTTAGTATTGATTATTTAAATACTTAATATTTTTTTAATATTGAAACTTAAATTATTCTTTTATGTGTTAAATATATATATTAAAAGTAGGTTGTTTGCTTTTAGGTAGAAAAGCTCGTCAATGTTCGGACAGTTAAAGGACGTCGACAATTTTTAGTAAGATGGAAAGGTTATGGAGAAAAACAAGATACTTGGGAAAATGAGAAAGATCTGAATTGTCCTAAATTAATACAAGAATTTTTATTAAAAGAAAAACCATCAAAAACGACGTTAATTAAAATAAATAAATCAAAGAAATCTAAAACCTCTAGGAAACAAACGGAAAATAGTACGTTATATTAATTTATTATATAATATTTTTTATGAAATAATATGTATTTGTCTAACTTTCTTAGATGGGCCAAATAAAAATGATAAAGATGGCACGAAGGAATTTGAGGTTGAAAAAATAATTGAGGTACGTTTCAAGAAAAATGGCACAAAAGAATTTTTAATTAGATGGAAAGGATTCGGTCCAAACGATGATACATGGGAACCAGAAAAAAATTTAAATTGTTCAGAGCTTATTTTAAAGTTTATGGATAAAGTAGAAAAGGCAAAGACATCTGATGTGAGAGAACTCAGAGCAAATCGAGCACATACTAAACGGTATACGTTAACGATGCATGGAAGAGGAAGGAGACTGTCGAAACGCAACAGAGACAAGCAAAGGTAATTTCCAATTAGTTCCAATTATTATGAGTATAAATTTTTACATTATATTTTATTATCAACAAAACTGCATACATTGCAGGGCGACTTACCATGAATGCGATGATTGAAGAATATCCCAATGTCTATTTTATTCAAACAATTTATCTAACATATAGTTTGTAGGTCTACAAAAAAGAATGGAAGGTAATTCGATAAAAAGAGAGAAACAAAGAAATATATCAAAACACAAATAATTTGCTATTACAATATTAAAATGTAATGTGTGCACGTCCCTTTTTGAGGAAATGAGTCCGTGTGAGTAAAATGCGTGATCAGTATATATATATATACATATATATATGTACGTATGCATATAGATTTATGTGTTTATTAATACAAAATATAAAATTTTAAAGATATTTACATTAAAATATATAAATAAAAACACTACGTAGTGAAATTGTACTAAAATATGCAATCTGAAAAGTTTACCGAATTTTTGTTTGTTGCATGTAAAGCTGACAAAAATTTAAAAAGAAAAATGAATAAGAATAGAATTAAAATTATATGAAATTTAATAAAACAACGTTTTGCATGTGTATACGTTTTGAAAGATATAATATACAGAATATGTAAGTTATGTTGGAATAGTGTTATATTCATTCTACATTAAAATTAGTAAATGTATTCGTAAACTTTAAAAATAAATATAAATATTTTACAACTGAAATCATCAATCCATTCTTTTTATTTCTACATATTGTGTACAGTGTAATTTATTACCTTTTAAACAAATTTTTTTTATGAGAGAAGGTACATTGAAACATATTCCAATGAAGACAAAGTAATAAATTATTTGTTTTATAAAGTAGTTATAAAACTTTTAACATGAGGAAATTTAAAAATATAATGTTTAAGAAGATTATTTATTCGATACAAGTTACACGCGTTCGCTCCTCTTTACTTCTTTCACTTGTAGACCTAAAAAATATTTTAATCATATTACACTCATTTCTTTTAAACTTTGTATTTTATACAATTTATATTAGAATTGTAACAATTATTTTAAGTGTTAAAAAGTATTGTTAAGACTATTCTACATGTACAAAATATAATCTACAAACGAGTATACCTGGTGGTAAGGATTGTTTCAGCTTTTCAGCCTTCTCCTTGTCTGTGATCACAAGGGTGTACAAGAATCGAGAACAACGAACCTTGAACTTAACATTGTCGGAATTCTTCTTGATTTTTACAGCTGAAGAATAAAATGGAAGTTAGCCACACATACACATACAAAATCATATTTAAGAAGTAAATGAATAAAGATACTTTACACTTTGCATCTTTCCTCCTTGCTTTCAGCAGAAAGTCCTTGATTTCTTTAATTTCTCGTGGCTGAAAACAATCATTTAACTTAAAGTTAAACAAAGATTGATACATAATTTATCTGAACGAGTAACTTATCTACAAGTGAAAAAATTGTGAATTGTGCACTGAGAAAAACTCCGATTTAAGGTTAAGGTGGCCAAGTCACATATTTTAGCATTAACACAATTAAAATAAAGCACATATTTTTGAGCTCGTCTAAAAACGCACGAGAAGTAGTAAAATTAAACAGTAGATATCGACTTACTCACCATATTTGCTATTGATTAGGCTGTTTCGACAAACCTGAAATGAAAAAAAGAATTCCATGAGAAACTTGCAGCAAAGTAAAAAATGATTTAGAATGGTTAAAACACATGCTTTTTTTTTTAAACAAATGTTAAGTAACGTTTACGCGTAACGATAAACGATAACGATCGATTAAAATGGATGCAAAATAAATCGTACCGAGACACGTTACACTCACTCGGAATGAGGTGTCACGAAGAAAGAAGGAGGACGCGGTCAGTCGAGTTTGGTTAGTTTCAGAAGCTAGTCAAATAAGTCAAATCAACTCCCGAGTTCGAAATAAGTTCTGTAATAATTTCAGGAAGAATTTTCAAAGCTTTAAAATGTTAATTTAAATTTATATTGCATTTTTATTATAGATCGTAGCTGTATTATTGGTAAAGTACAATTATGTATCAAAGTCAGAAACCAGAAATAAAAAAAAATCTTTTTCCTTTTGAAAGAAATGAAAGGCGAAAGCCAATGAGGCAGAGAAAAAAGAAAAAGGAGGGCACTGTTAAAGTCATGAATGCGACCTCTTTCTCGATTTCAAACGTCCGGAATAAAAAGATTGAGACGGATGTGACCGTTTCGAGGTAACGGTAAATAAAAATAACGTGCGCTATATATGTATGGCATACACTGACTAATTTAGAATCTATGCACACATACACGCATAGATTCTAGATTATTCATGGCCGATCGAGAGATTGCGAGGCACTGCGAGCTGCGAGCTGCGAGTGCTCATATCGGGTCGTGCCTATCGCGCGAGAGGGGAAACGGGCGACCGCGAAGTTGCGAACGCCGCGTTACGTGCGTTTGCAGTCTTGCGTTTTCGCTCCGTTAATTAAGTCGCGCACCCGGCGGTTCGGCACGGTTTATTTGTTGTTGACGCTGCGGCGATTAGAGCGCGAACGAGGCGTTTGGCATCAAACGTAACGGACTCCGGCCAATCTCTCGACGCAGCTGCGCGAGCAGGTCGGATTCGGACAAGCGCTTTTGAGAGCCCTCGTCGACGGTTGTCAGGGAACCCGGGCTCTCTCGTCTCTCACCACGCCGGGAAGTCGATGCTAAACTCGTCATGGAAAGCACCGTGGAACCGGGCAACGAGCAAAAGCCGAAAGACAGGTTAGTCGGTCTGCTCGATCACCTTGAGGCCCACGTAGAGCAGCTGCGAAAGGATGCCGCCAGACTGATGGAGGAAAAGGATGGCCTGTTGACGACTTTGGACACTCTTAGGAACAACGATATGCTTTTCACCCTCGAAGAGCGTGAGTGCATTTAATTTATGTCGGAGTAATGAATGGTGGGCCACAACGTATTTGGTCCAAAATTGTATGTGATAAAGAGAGAAGGCGCGACGTTCTACAACTTGAACAGATATTTTTTCATTTATATAATTATTACACTTGTGAGATATATATTTATTTCATTTTGAGGAATAATAAGTTAGAAAGAATATTGAAATAATGATCAGTCACTCATGCATTACTCAGTAAGCTTGAAATTTTTGATAATTGTATCATACATGTCACTAATTGAACACAATTGGTTTAAACAAAGCCAAAGTTAATTCGTATCTTTTTATCCAGCTGATAGAGATGATATCTTGAGGTATGCAGATAGATTGTCTATGCGCTGTTCCACTGTAGATGTATTGGTTACTGTTCAAAGAGACCATGTTCAACAAGAAGCATTGCATCAGGTATTTGAGCTTCAATTATTTATATTCAATTAAATAAAAAAAATGGATTAAGTATTCTGTAAAAGTATTATGTGTTTGTGTGTGTTTATAATAACTATTAACATTGTATTAATTAACATTGTACTTTGTACAGGTAAATGGCTTAATTGACAGCTTGGTCATAGGCCTGCGACAAGATCCAAACGGCACTCGACAGCGATGCGCAGAGTTTATGAATGCATGCTCCTCCCATAGTATAGGACATTCCGATAAGGTCTTTGAGACCGCTATTCTCGGATGCACGTTGGATGACCAAAAGCGAGTCAAGAAGAGACTACAAGGATTGTTGGATTACATTGACAAAATGCACATTTTGGAAATGACACAGTAGTAAGTGACGTGCAACGGACGAAGTTTGCCTCATTTTCCAAACGGTTTTCGAAAGCAGAGCTTTTTGACGGTCTAGCGGTGTTGCAGTCAATCAAGAGACTTGAAAAAAAAATACATTCTTTGCGCCTTACCTGCGCGGCTAAGTTTCGACTTTTCTTCCACTTCGCGAGTAGTTACTTCGAATGGAACGCTTGGCTGTGTACGGAATGTACAGTGATCAATTGGATTTAATTTTATAGCGACAAAATAGTCTCGATGTTTATGTACTTTTTAAGTATATTTTAAAACAGCATTTTAACAAAAAAGATATTGATCTTAAAGCGTTCAATACTTTTTTTTCTTTATTTTAGTACATCTGTACGTTTTGAAATAAAGAAGGATTTCTAGAGAATTACAAAACTACAAGCGTAGAATTATAAATCGTGGATATAGAAAGAATGGATTCTACATGCCTACTATCTATCTATTCAGATTAGATTGCTATCTAATTCAGAGAAGCCAATAAAAAATCCTTTTGTTTTTGGCACCTACCTTCAAGATATTACTTATCAAATATTGTTTTATTTTTAGAAAAATGTACAGAAATTTTATCGCGTTCTATAAAATTACAAATAAGTAAAAATTTAACATTACACAAGTAACTTATTGCAATATTATTCCTTTAGAGAGTTGTAGCTTACATTAACTTGTTTGTGCTTAAGGTTTCCATTTTCATTATAATTAAATTGAATTATGACATCAGAAATGAGACGTATAAAAAAAACGTTACGTTTTCTCATTTTTAATTTAACATTAGAGAAACAAGCCTTGAATCACATTTTTAAAATGCATTTTTACTTTATTAATTTCATAAATTTTTATAAAATTGAGCGGGTTTTAAATTATTGGATTTTAATTCTAAGTATTATTGACGCGTTAATCTGTAAATAACGATTATTATATAATTAGTATTTTAATTGTTATTTATGCATTTAATATCGACATTAAAATTTTCATTTCATAATTTTGGTTCTTGTAAGTGTAAAATACAATTTAAATATTAATTTTTCGATACATATTTGGCAATGCATTTACAAATTACGCGTCACATTTGTATTATATCACTATTTTCATTTGGAATTTCAAGTACGCATTAATGCAATAAATCTTCTTCCATACCTTATAATCTACAACCGTTTTTAACATTATGAGCATAATTATAATGATTATTTCTATTGCGTTTAAATCAATGAATTTCCAAATGTTGTACGTACTATATGTTCCTACACACGAAAAAGCCGTTGTAGATCATTATAATTAATAATACAATAGATTTGCACTGTCGGACACTGTAAATCACCGTCCGCGTTTACGACTTCAGAGAATAAACTATATATTTACAAAAAAAAAAACACCCGTACCTTCGACGTCTTCGTACGACAATTGAAACGCAATATAATGCTATTCTACGTACTTACATGAAATAACTACAAGAGTCTACAAGCGTTTTTTACGAAATTTCGTTTCTTGTGACTCTTTGTTTTGCCGCCGGGTCGAAGGATTATTGTACCATTACCTGCATTGCGACCGCACATTGAGCCATCTGGACTAAACGCACCTATGAACAAAAAGAAATGTAATGTTATTTAAACGATAGACAATATAGGCTTCTGTAAAACTATTGAATCTACTCATACTGATGACGGAAGGAGATCTAGGTTCCGTGGAGTATAATCTCAAATCGTCCTGATAATCATCGTCGGAGCGACGCATTTCGTGCAAACATCGAGACGCTAAGTGTCGGAAGACGCTCATTACACCGATATCCTCCTTCACGGACGTCCGTAGGAGTTTGCAACTTAAGGCGCGGCTGAGTCTCTCGGCTTCGTCTCTGTAATATTGAAAGTACAAATTCAGATACAAGTTGATGGAAATTCGAGGTACTGATTGGAATAGTTTGCCACCGGTAAATCGAGCCGCTCGAAATAGTGATGAGAGTCAATCGACGGTAAATTAGACGTTTCATTTTTCAGGAGAACATCTTTAAATGTATATTTAAATTACAATTATAAATTTGATAAACATTATTAATGTACTTACGGATCTATTACTGTCTGATCGACGAGATCAATTTTGTTTTGGACCAAAACGGTAGGTATTTCTCCGCATTCATTTTCAACCTATAAAAGCACATGTTTTAAAAACTGTACAATATCCAAACAAAAAAAAAAAACAAAAAATGCGAAATGTCTTTTGCGAAAAATGCAGTAAATGTTTTTACTTTGAGTTTCCACGAGGGAATGGCGTCAAAGGAATCTCTATCGGTAGCCGAATAAGCGAGGACACAAGCATGAGCGCCGCGATAATAAGCCGCGGTTATCGCATCAAATTCCTCTTGTCCTGCGGTGTCCCACAGCATCAATCTTACGTCTTCGCCGTCGACTCTGTCAGGATAAATATAATGCATTTTAATTAATTAGCTACGTTGTTAATTTTTATTTGTGCGAATATACTATGCATATATTGTCTTCATATTAAGAGTCAAAGGTCAAATTACATCAAATCACGAAATAAATATTAAAAAAGGATTCCGTATACGCAGGTGAGATAAAATTCCTTCCTATATTGACCGACATTACTTCGGTAGGCAGTGTTGAGAGGGGGATACGAGAAATATCCCACGGTAGCTCGCGCTGGCACGATTAAAATCGGGTTTTTCTCAGGCACGTCGCTCTCGAACTTGGATATACGTACGTAGCAGTATAACGATCGTCAACAAGTAATCAGATCAAGGGACATATTCGAATTGATATAATTTCTCTGTTCCAGCATTCGTTATACGGTTTACGCTAAAAAGTGAGCAATTGCTTACTCGATCTCACGTTCTAGGAAGTCAACACCGATCGTTTTCTTGTAATCTCTCGTATATGTGCCCTTGCAAAACCTTTGGATCATCGACGATTTCCCCACAGCGCCGTTGCCCACTATCACCACCTGAAAAATGTTAATATACGTTATTACAATCCATTCAAAGAATATACATTTAAACAGCAATACTATTAATTAAATGGTTATTAAATTGATTAATAAATTAAAGAGAAACTACTGAAATATCGAAGACCCTGCCCCAAATAGTTTTTGCCAAATACGGCAGCGCGCGTTGCCTCCGAAGAAGTGGGTTGTATCGATAAAGACATAAGTTGACAAAAACCGGTTGTCGAGAGAGCAATCTCGCCTCTACCAATGTAGAATTTAGAGCTTATAATTCAAAGCGACTGGGCAGCTAATTAAGACGGAAGGAATCTCGGGAATGTTCGCACGTGAAAAGTATTGAAGCGCTCGAGCAACGACACGGTGAAATTTATATCTAATCTAAGCTAAAGTTTTTTCCTGAATTCCGCACGTGCATCCTTATCTCGCCTTATCCATCCTGATAGCTGTAAACTGTGGTAAATCGTGTTCTTCGCGTTCGACTGGTTTCGAATGTAACGGGAGGGCGAGAGGACCACAAGGTATCTTCCCGTGACCATCTGTCACGCATTTCTCAGTCTCGGAATTGCACGGACGGCGATAGTTTCCTCGTGTAATTAAAGACTGAAAATATATTGCCATTCAGCACGTTGAATTAATAATTTGCAATTATTATGTATCAGATAAATAATATGCATACTAGAGTTAAGAAAAAAAAAGAAAAAAGTACTTTTATATGGATCTTTGAAAAATCCACAACAAAAATTCATGGCATATAAAAATCAACGCAGGAATCCAAAAATTCTTTTGAATTTTTGTACAAATTCAACCCCGGTGTACGCGGCGAAAACGTGAGTGAGTACCGTTACCGACAATCGGGGAGATAAGCAAAGATCACTGGAGCAGCACCGAGCTCGCATGCGCTTCTTTTCTTTTTGTATATTAGCTACTTTAGCGCGGTTGCGCTAAATAAATCCGTCAGATTTTCAGCTGCGAGATTGCTTTTTTTTCTTTTTCAAACTGCAATATTGTATTATCTATAAATATTATAAAAATAAATATATATATGTATGTAATATACATGTAATTTTCGGCTTAAGTCCATGCGACCGGCTAAAAATATTCACCGAGAGTCGTTCGTCGCTTCGCGAGCAAGCGTTGAAGGAATGCCTGAAGTAGGTGAGGAAAAAATCGGCGAGGTGCGGCCTCACCAGGAGATAACGACTTCGCGCGTAGCATGACGACGCGCTACAAGACGAGAGAATGCGAGGAGAGACCGCTTTCCATCGCGGCGGAAAATCGCGGCGTAGGAAAAATGCTTTCATTCCTTTTCGGTGGCGTTCTATCATATTTGGCAAAACGCAGCATATTCGCTGAACCAGGTGAAACCTGAAAAGAGAGAAAGAGAGAGAGAGAGAAGGAACAGAAGTGAAGAAAAAATTACAGTAGAGGTAGAAAACTAGGGGGAACGGAAGAAGGAGGCCGGGAGCCTCCGGCGATTACCTTGAGTGATATCTCGAGCTCTTCCTCCCTCATTCTGACCGTAAAAGGCGATTAACATAATATCTCAGTGCGACGCAAATCCGTCCTTTCATCGATCGGCCGTGCACCTGGATCGCCGTTGGCATGTGAAAATTTCGCGTTCGCTCGAAAGCGGCGTGGATACATCGGGAAACGAGAAAAAGAGGGACCCCGCGCGCTCACGCTCTCTCTTTTTCACCTTTACGTCCTCTCTCTTCTCGGTACTGCCGAGTCGATGACTTTGCGCCTCGGCCGAGTCATTATTCAGAGCTCCGACACACACGACGTCGCGCCGCGCTTCTTCGCATACGCCCGCGATCTGTATCGCCTTCGCGTAGACGGGGAACGTTTTCGGGGCCCACGCGAAAACGGAACGGAACTCGCGCACCCGCGGGAGGAGAGGTGTAAGCGGGCTCCTGCCTCGCGACTCGCCACGGAACGGAGCACGCATGCACGCACGCATGCACGCACGCACGCAGGCATGCACGCACGCACGCACGAATGCGCGCCGCTGACCACCACTGGTCGACTGAAGAGAACACCTGTATGCCAGAAGACACCTGTCGCTCTTGCGCGCCGAGTCCGCGGGGCCTGGTGATTTTGCACGCCTAGTGAATCGTCCGGTAAGACACTAGTCCGACAACATTCAGCTTGTCGTTTTTCCTTGATCCGTACACGTGCGCGTCCGAACTTTTTTTAGACGTTTTGCGGCAACTTGGACCGTCTTGAACCTCCCATCGAGTCCACATCACTTGTAGTTAGTTGTGCTCTTTCGTACTTTTTGAAAGTTTGGACAGGGTGTGCTGGCGTGAGGTAATTCGGTGGGTCATGCAGGTGTCCTAACTTCTTGATGGTGCAAGTAATCGCATTTTAGTTCCGGCGAATTTCGTTACGAACCGCTACAAATTATTTTTACCTTTCGATTGACTTATTAAAAATAAAAAAAAATTAATAAAATGAAATAAAAATTTACCTAGTAGTACGAGTCGACAATAAAGTATCTATATATCACTGATAATTCAATAATCTAAATTATAATATAATTTTCATAAACAAAACTTTTATGTTTATTTTATAAGTTCTTATACATCTAAAGTACGTTTTATTTTCACTCTCCTGTTTCCTATTATATAATTATTCAATAGAGAAATCGCTTTTCCTAATCATAGAAAAGGAGTTTGTCTGAATAAAAATTAACAGTAGTTCCAGTAAACTTTCATCCGTTTTGTGCTTGTAATCGTTGCATTACATTTCATTAATATTATAATATATAGTTGATAATGTCTTTCTTATTTCTTAGTGCAATGTCACAAGTTATGATTCTCAACAAATTTCATGCACACGATTTAATAAATTTTACTTTAAAATAGAAACTTACTCGCTTTAACGTTTTTTTCTTATAAATAACGTTCTTTTACTAAATTAAAATTTGTCAAAGAAATGTAAAATAGGTCTTAATTTAAAAAAAAAAAAAAACAATAGCACTTCTTACAGGAAGTTGGTCGATGTGTCGTTATTCTAAGGGATAACGGTATTACAAAGATATATCGTGCAATTTACAAGAATTTGTTCGACGATGACGCTGTCTTTAAGCACGCATTTCTTTGAAATTTGCGATTAATTTGGTACTATTAACACAGCTTTGATTTCAGAACAGAAGATGGATGCTACAGCTGATATTGTGCGTACATACATACTCATGAATATACATGTATACAGATTGTCCCAGAATTCTAAAAATTCATATTTTGTTATTGCAAGTATCACCAAATAGTATGGGATTTTTTTTTTTTTTGTTTTAATCTCAATTAGCTCTACCATCCCGAGAAATTGAAAGAAAACCTTGGGACATCCTGCATATACAACCAGTATGTATATCAAGGTGTTTTACAATTTGCATCAAATCCCCGGGGCTTATTTTCTGACGAAATTAGAGTCAATCTTTCCAAAGAGGTCTTTTAATATTAAAAATTGTTTAGAACTTTTGTATCATTAAAATGCTTAATGTAAAAAAGAATTGTGCAGATTGTAAAATAGTCACGAGTTCTCAATCGTGGAAAAATTAACTCTAAACTCGTTGGAGAATCAGTAGATAAAAGGAATGGCGATGGTTTTGGCACATTCCACTCATGTTTGCGTATATGTATTAAATGGGATGAAAATATTGCTAAAATATGTATAATTTTACATTATTTACCGTTATGGAGTCATACATTTATAAAGTATATCTAATATTATCGATTTACTTTATGTTTACGAGAGATAATGATTATTCTCAAGTTTGAGTCATTCACAAACGTGAAAAATCGCGATAAATGAGTATAATAAAACTGGACACGATATATAAAAATATATAAAAATGACAAATTCGATAACATGAATATGCCCGAATGATGATCAACGAAGATGACGTAATTCGTGATGTACATTTTTCTCTCAGAGTACTTAAAGATACGACGGTAAACTGATTTCTCGTCTCTTTAACAAATTCATACATTTCTCATGCATTGATATCCGACAGAAGCATTCTTTCACGCGTACACTTCCGAAAAGTAATCTTACACATTATAAGTAACAAGTGTACCCTAGAATACGTTAGCTGGCATTTTCGGTCAGTATTTACCGCGTTTCGTGACAAACAGACGGAATAGACAAATAGAATATAACGTCGTTCGACGCAATCGCCACAAAACCTAGTCTTACACGTTGTTTTGAACGAACCATTCATAAATCCTCCGATCTTCGCATATGCATGTACACGACACGCGCAAAATTGTCGCGCCGACGATGTTTTGTGTATCCGCTTCGTGAGAATACATCGTAATTAATTCGTGTCACGCTCGAGAAGAAAGAAGGGACGATGAAGTTGTGTAATTATGGTCTGTCGTTTCGTCTCTAACGTTGTCCGTTCGACTTTATCAAGTAACTCTTTGTCGTGTAATATAATATATGTAATACAGGAAGTACAACTTATATTGTACACAAACATATTTTATACATCGCTATTATACCATCATCATCATCCGGAATTATCACCCTGATGATCGAGGTCTACTTCACGCTAACTGACACTTATAAACGATTTTACAAAGGCCATTTAACGTCTACACATTTTTACCGCGATCTAAAACGATATTCTAAAACCTCATTGTTTCTGGTAAAGCTATCAAAATGCCAATACACGTTTGTCAAGTTATATTGATAAAAATGTACAAATATTCTTTGAGATTTATGGCAGACAGAATGTGCGATAATGATAATGTAAAAAAAGAAATAAAAATAAAAAGAAAAAAAACGTGAAAAGCTTTACCATTAATAAAACTATGCTGTTATCCATTAATCATTTGTAGAGTAATCATGGTCGTTCGAGTATAAAACTGCGGCACTCTTCCAGAAGTACCGCGAAAACTAGCGTCACAAATGAATCAATGAAGACTGTAACGATTGCCATCAATATAACGACGACGGCATAATTATCATACCTCTTAATGAAGCAATATGGAAGAATGCGATATCTCCTGTTCAATACGCAGACGCTTCCTTGTACTCGGAACCTTCCATAGTAAAGAAATCCTCAAGTTTCCATTGAAGTGTCTCGAAAGTTGGTCTTTTCATGGGATCCTTATTCCAGCATTCCAGCATGATATTATAAAGTGTGTCGGGACAGCCGGGTGGACATGGCATTCTATAGCCATGTTCCACTTGATGAAGAACCTCGGCATTCGTCATGCCTAAAAAGAAATACATTTACATTTTAATAATTTAGTCATAGACGTTAAAAATGTTTATGTGACCTTATTTGTAAAATCTTACCTGGATAAGGTATTCTACCGTACGTGACCAATTCGGTAAGGAGGATACCGAACGACCAAACGTCGGATTTAATACTGAATTTGCTGTAGTTGGCGGCTTCGGGGGCGGTCCACTTGATAGGGAATCGCGCTCCTATTCTAGCCTCGTATTCATCTTCTTTAATAAGCCTAGCCAAACCGAAATCTGCGATTTTAACAACATTTCCATCTGCCACGAGGACATTACGGGCGGCTAAGTCTCGGTGAATGTAATTTTGTGATTCTAAATACGCCATTCCAGCGGCTATTTGTGCGGCCATATCGATTAGTTGTTGCAGTTTTAGGCCTCTACCTTTACCTAAAAGATTACACATGATTGTTACAATGATAACGTTTGGAAATATGTGGATGCAGAAACATTAACTTTATCGATTTTGTAGTAGTATTTTGGGATGGCACCTTAAATATTTAACGAGCAAGTAAAATATGCAACTAGACCAATTGAGAAATATATTTGTTCCTTTAAGTGACAGAGAAATGGTAACTTTTAAATAAAGCTTTCACATTTTGGGAATTTTAGTAAGAACATTATTCGATAACGAAAATGTTTAAAAATGTTGAGATAATTAAAAGCAAATTGGAAATAATAATTATAAAATTATCACTTAATTCTTTAAAACAGTTTTTTATATATTTATAAAATAATTTTGTAAATATTCTTTGGTTATTTGAAGAGTTTTAAATTCTAATTTTATTTATGTTATAGTGATAAAAGGATTACCATCAGTGTCAGTTAGAGTCAAACCATACCTTGCGTACCTTGTAAATATTCCAGTAAACTGCCGTTCCTCATTAATTCTGTGATAATATAGATCGGTTCTTCCATCGTGCATACAGCGTACAATTGAATTAGTTTGGCGTGTCGGAGTTTCTTCATAATCTGCGCCTCAGCAAGGAAATCTTTCGGATCCATGGTACCCGGCTTGAGCGTCTTTATTGCCACTGGAGTAGTATTGTTCCACAGACCTTCCCATACCTCACCAAATTGGCCCTGTCCTAATTTTCTCAGGAATTTCAGTGATGAGCGATCAATCTCCCATTGGTCCCGCGTACGGTGACTAAGGCCTTCCGTTACGGGTTTCTCCACCTGTTAAACAAAGTCAGACCCGAAATCAGGCATCGTCGATAAGGAAACAGACTCACTTGATTTTGTGCAGGAAAGGAGTTCGTGTTGGATCGGCTGCGTAAATGGCGAGCTATATCTCACTTCGTCCTTTATGAGAAAAAAAATTCTATGGCTAAGCGTAAAAGACGAAGAATATTCTATGCACACTGTAAAATAAAAAGAAAGAGTGCTAACGCTTAATTTCCTTATTCGCGAATACAAACCTATTTTTCTCCATGTTCCTGAAATCGTGTAAGAATCCTAATAACGATTTCGATAAACATAATCGCGAGATCGTTCCAACAGATATGCATTTTAGAGAAATGAGAAGAAAGACGAAGAGAAAAATGAAATGATGAGCGATACAATATGCAGAATGTCTCAAATATGTCGCAGCTAAGAAAAAAAGTAAGACATGCCGCGAATCTCAGAAATACTTGATATACGCGTACATATATGTTCTAAACGGGATAGCATGCACATACGCTCGTTTACGCTCGTTCGCCTTTCGAATAACGGATGAGACATATATGTAGGAACGCTTTTGGGACATCCTGTATACAATATAGATAGATATCGAGCACACATACATTCTAGCCGATTATCGCTTTCGCGTCCAATACTTATATCTATATAGGATATCTATATTTAAGAATTCGTACATCATTATTTGTAAATTGTTATTCACAAGCGATAATTTGTGGCGAAATAACGGATAAAAAAAATTAATAAAGAAATTTTTTAAAAAAAGTATCGCTTTCTTGTGTGTGCTGCCAATCTTGAATCTTAATACTTATTTACCTAAATGTTACACCTCTCGTGAGGCCTACGATGCTAAATGAATTGGTGTATGTGATGAGTTGTCATAAATATAAAATTACATCGAATGTACAGAGCTTTTATACGAGATATCTCTAAGTGAATGACAATCTACTGCTTCTGAAACATAATCCCATATAGAACGGGCTTGTGCTGTATGTACAGGCCAGACAGTAAAATGTTAAAAGCGTTTTACGTCGAGAAAAAGAAAGGAATCGAAAAAACGTGTTATGGCGTATATTAGGACATTCAATTTACCAAGAAAATCCACCGGGAGGTAGGGCAAGCAATAAACAGACAAACAAACACAATCTATTCAGACATCGAACTTCGCAATAAGTGCTTATCAATGCTTCTAAAAAATCTGATATCACTTATTTCTTTTTTTTCTTTTTTTTTTCAATATGCAATGTAGACGTAAGTATACCTCGTTTGCTGTGTCAAGATTCGTTTACCCGGTCTCCCTACTCGCGACTTTTCGAAAAAAGTGCAAACAAAATAAATTAAGAAAAAAAAAAAAAAAAAAGAGAAAAAAATTGCAGACGTAATTAATATGTTGTTTGGCACCCAAAACGATATCTCGATGATCCAAGATATTATGCAGCTTATTAATAAAATAGTAGAAGTAGTTAAAATTTGATAAAGAGATTAATTCCATTAATCTTATTAACAACTAATATTGATAAAAATAATAATATATTCTGTATAATAGGATAATATATATATCGTCGAGATTGTTACGATTATCATAAGAGCGAATAATCAAGCGTGTCAAGCGTATCGATCGCGTTGTAAAAGTGTTGGAGTTTAGACACAGTATCATACGATATTAATAGGAAAGAGTAGGAATAAAACCGATTTATCAATTCATATGATCTCAATTGACTTCCTGCTGTAACTCGCAGTGTGGGTATGTGTGTGTTACTCAAAAAAAAAATTTCTAATATTATTTATAACGGCTTCTTTCCACCGCGCATTCTAATCACTTAATGCAACTTCGCATTTGAACGCTAACTTCCGCAAGAAGTTGTTTCATTCGTGATAACAAATGAAACGCTTTCGTTATGTATAACATTATACGTAAATCCCCCGTGCGTGTCACTTCATTATCGATAACGACCTGCCTCACTCAGCGATAAATGAAACTTTACCGCCACGATGACGCGTAACGCACTAAGTACGACGTTATTTATTACGACGTATCTCTGTCTAAACTCCCTCTCGCCAATTCTCATAATTCGTAAATTTTACGTATCACATATTTTACGTAGTGTAACAATCATTATCTATCTATTATTTGCCACCGTTGTATGTCGAGAAAGCTGAATCATATCGGTCACTCGGGGAGCTTACCTGTACACAAGGCTTGCACAAATTGACGCACAGGCCGTCCGCATCTTTGCTATAGTGCTCTACAAGGTCCTGGAGATTTCTGAAGGTCGTTCGCCTGGCGATGAAGAAGCCACCCTCGTCCAATTGGCGAATACGATAATGCTTCACCGTATCGCCGTCGCGCACTGCAACAGTCATCGATATACATTACACTTTAGCGCTTTAATGCCCTCGCAATTTTGCACGTAGATCACACGCTAATTGTGTGATCTCGCCTGATCGTTATTCATCTATTGATTATTGCACTGTTAGCGTTACGAGCGCGCACGGTAATTTCTATTATCGTTCGATGACGTTACCTGAAAGGGAGTAATCATTGTGCCGGCTCTCGGAGTCTCTTATTAAAAACGCGCCGTGATCGTTTTCTGGCAGAAGCAGTTTTTTCTCGGCTTCGATTCGCTTAATCTTTCTGAAATACCACCTGTAAATATAAATTAGCGTTATGACATTTATAGGTTCACCCTTCCACCTGCTAATGGGTAAGATTCTTTGCTCGTGAACCAACGAGCGACATTATTTCGCATGTCAGGGCTCATATGATCAGCGCAACAATAATCAGCTGTAATAAATAATGTCCTGTAAGATAATTTTATTGCAGTGTATATCAATTATAAAGATTATCACTTGGAGAAGGTCTAAAAATGAAAGCACTTACGGTTCTGCCTCGATTGACTTCAGTTTGGCAACATAATTGCTGGGGATGTAACCCTCCTGCCTGGTTCTTTTACTCTTGGCCAGCCACCAGTCTCCCTGTGTGTCGTTGATAATCTCCAGATGTTCGCCCTTCTTGAAGCTCAAGTCTTCGTCTGTGCGAGCATCGTAGTCGTACAGGGCGACGAATATCTTGGCGGTTGTAACGTCCATGTCCGGGATTTGGGGAATTGGCCTGATGGGATCAGGCGGAGGCGTCGGTACCGGGCTGACCTGCGACGCGACCGCCTCTATGCTAGGATTGACGATCCTGTTCTCTTTCTCCTTCTCCACGTCCGTCGGGCTGCTGAAGCAGTTACCCATGTTTCGTTTTTGTTGCACTTGACTGTAAAACTCTGGGTCAAAGGTCCACGGATCTCAGCGTCGTTTTCCGCTGGCGCGTTCAACGTTCTACACCACCGATCACCAGGAGTCAGATTTACTCTTGGGTGATCAGGCTCGTTCACAACCGTCTGGTGACAACACACCTGATACGTGAGCGTTGAAGAATCAAGAAGAAATTATACGCGCACCTTCGGCGTCGTGTCACGTTAACTTTGATCAATTGTTCATGACCTGGGTTCGTTACCTGGGAGGGAAAGAAGGGTCGGGAGAGAGAGCGGTCCACAGCACGCGCAGCACCACCGAAGAGATCAAATTGGGTGACGCTAGGGCGGTCTGTCAGCTGCGAGCGGGGCAGAACGAAGAAACGGGGTGTACCGTCGGCTGAATATCGCGGGCGAGCCGTCTCGGGTGGATCACATCCGCGTGGAAGCTCCGCGGCGGGGCGATCCCGCGCATTCTCCGGACTTGGGCGTCCCACGACAGCACGATGCACCACGGCTGCACCAGCGGCGGCCCGTTCGGCGCATCGCCACGGCGGTAACGAGAGGAAGCTGCGGACCACCAACGGGGAAACCGGACGCTGCGCCTTCACCGCGCCTTCCGTCAGCCGTGTTTTTGCGAGGGCAACGCGGCGGAACTCGCGCTCGTGCGCGTTTGCGATCGACCTCTCACCGCGAAGAGCTTAGAAAGTAGGCGAGTCGCCAGGCGCCGTCGCCATTGCGGCGGATCCGTCAAAAGGCCCACCGACGGTGCGTGTCTGTTGCTCCTGCACGCGCGCGCGCGCGCGTTGACCACCGGACGCACGGGAGCAGTCTTCCTCCTCGCTGCTCGCGATACACGCCCAATTCCCGATGACGGTACGCCCTGGTACGCGCGATCCTCGGTTCGGAACCGATCGACGACGCTACTGAAATACCTCAGGATCGACCTGCCGTCGTCTCCGCACCTTTCATCCTCCGTCGCCGTGTCACGAGCGACGGGCTTAACGAAATTGCGCCAACGTCACCGCGCACTCCACGTTACACTCAAAGCCTTCGAACTGTTCCACAACCGAACTTCTCGCGCAACGACTGGGTCCCAATCACGCTGGAGAAAGCCGCGAGGGCCGCGAGGAGTGCTGGAGAGTGCCGAGATTGAGAGAGCGACTCCCAGCGGACGCGCCTCTCTTGATTCTCGTCGCGATGCCAGTGACCCCTGGTCAGCTTTCGCGTCCACTAACCCGATATCCGCTCGGTAAAGAGTGCCGCTCACATGTTTTAAAATAAAAAAAAAAAAATAATAATGAATAAGTAAAACCGCGTCGTTCCGCGCGTGCAGCAGGTTTTGTTGATATTCTCATTTTGATGTTTCAGCACTTGTTCCTGCGCTGTCCACCTCGCGAGCGAGAAGCCTCCGTTCAGCTTGTACGTGAATCAATTACTTTTACCATCGAGTAAGTCGAGCGCAACGGAAAAATATACCAAGCGGCTGACGTTTATTTCGATTTCGGTAAACGCCTGCTTTCTCCGATGACTTTTCTTTCTTCCCTTCTTGTTTCTGAATTAAATCTTTGCAAGTAGAATTCTAATCTCCGAAAGGAGAACCGGCCGGCCAGAAGGAACGATATTGGAACCGCGTCAGGATAAGGGTATCTCACACCATTCCATCTTCTCCCATGCACATATCGTTTGATGTATTTGCTTCACGGTAATTCTCGCTAACAAGGTCTCGAGCGAGTCAGAATAATACAACTAAAGTTGGATGTACTTGTTGCAGGACGGATCTCCGCGTTTCTTTTGGGTGCGGCGCAAAGAAAATATGACGAGTCTTGGTCCAGGCCGTAACGATCGAGTTGCCGAAGAACGCTGCACTCGAAGGCTATCGCGTTATCTTGCTAAACCGTGACAGCATCCGCTATCGCCGATCAAGACTTTATCGCCGCTGTTGCAAGAGCCATCATGCTTTTTTTTTTTTTTTTTTACGTCATCCAGTTGTAAATTATATACAACGAAAACGGTAGTGGTATATATAATATTAATATACATATATTTGGGATCCTTGCCATTTTGCTATGCTCTACTCTGCCACTCGCAGTATTCATCTACAAATCCGAGTTGGGATTTTTGCCCCTCGAATAAACTTTAACGATTCGATTTATCATAATTATTATTTGTCTCGATATTCTACTTTATTTCTCGAAAAAGAAAACATCGACAAAATGTATTCAACAACGGTTACAGTCGTTTTCATTAAACAAGAGGCGCAATCGCTCTCACTGTCTTTCTGTACAATATCTCGGAACATTCTCACTATTCGAAAGACGCGTATTTAGCTAATCGACTTGGCGGAAAACGTGCGCGAATTTATATAATCGTCACTGTCACGTCGACTTATTGAAGTACACCATGTTTCAGCCTCGATCAAAAAGAAAAAATAATAATTTGATTATTGCAAATTTGTGATTTGTTACAATCGGAAATAATTAAAAATAGTTTACAATTACGCACGTAGAAGAGAAAGATTTATTCTCTTTCCTTTCTTTGTTACTGACTTTATGAAGCACGTAACTTATATAATATTGTAGAAAAAAAAAAAAAAGGAAAGAAAAATTATAAAAAGTCCTTTAGAAGACAAAACTTTTCAAATCAAGAGGCACGGCAGTGCCTCGCGCCAAGTATAGGCGCACTACCGTGCCTCTTATACACGAGACGCCGTATTTAATATATACATAAAATTTTTAAACTTCGTGAAAGATATTGATCTATTTTCGAAAAGTAAATATAAAAGAATCTAATTAAACGTTTAAAATTGTTAAAAGGAAGAGCATTCGTTCCTCTAAAAAAAAAAAAAAAGATAAAAAAGTAGCACGAATATTGTAATATGCTTTTTTTTTTTATAATCGAAATTAAAGGTGCAGTCATCATATCTTTGATTGGTATATATACAATTATCGAATCGTTCTGCTAAAAAACAACAATTAAAAATAATTTCTTTTTATACGTACAGCAACGTTTTCATATACCATAATATTCTACAAAGTTATTTTATTTTTAGAGGAGTAAAAGCTGCCTTCCTCTAATTCACGATGAGAAAAAACGCAAACGATAATGAAGCCTTGTTCTTTTGCTGTCGACACTTCAATTGTGTGAAACTGAATTAATTAACTGAAATATTTCTCGATCAATATAAATTTATGACACGTATTATACAAGGCTTTCCCAATCGTTCGCGTAGTTCAGTGAGATTTATGTGAAGCATCTTTAGAAAAATAAAGAAAAACGCGAATTGTCACGTTCGTTTCTTTAAAACAGGCGCATATCAAGAGCGCAGTATCTTGTGGCTAATAATTAGTAAATTACGCACGATTATATTTCCTCGCATGATGTATTAGTAGAATCGATTAATTCTATGACGTGTCTGCTATTCAGAAATAGTTATTAATTTGTAATAATATTAATTACTCTTCTTTTTATAGTCTATCAAAATATTCATCACAGTGCTACGGACACAAAGATTGTGTTCTGATTTATGTATATATACATATATATGTAAATAATTTTTTTTTTTATTTCCGGGAAAAACTGATGAATTCTGGTCGCGTTCATTACTCTCGCGTTTATCTCTAAACGCAAAGAGAGAGAGAGAGAGAGAGAGAGAGAGAGAGAGAGAGAGAGAGAGAGAGAGAGAGAGAGAGAGAGAGAGAGAGAGAGAGAGAGAGAGAGAGAGAGAGAGAGAGAGAGAGAAAATCACAATTATGCAAATCACAAAAATCACATTTCGTTTTCCGGGAAAAGAATTTTGATTCTCTTTTTCTCGGATTTTATCTCCTCATCAGAAATTATAATAATTCGCTGCAGAAACACGAAGTGTAACGGCACAAAGAATTTTATACTTTTCATTGCACATATTTATCATTCACGTCAATCACATGTTTTGATCTATCTTGATTTTACGCTCCATCGGAACGCGAGACCGAATTCGTCGACGTTTTCCCATATTCATATCACTTTTTTTTTTTTTTTTTTTCATTTAAACGTAGAGTGCTACACACATAATGGCAGTATACATATATATATATTGTGTACGTATATATATATCATTCTGCTTAAAAACTCTTACTCAACTTACTTTCTACGCGTGACTATATTTACAGCAATAAATTGAGAAAAATGGCCTCTCAACGAGATCGTCCAGCTTGCGATAAACTCCGTAAATGAAATAGTTATCAGCGTGCACTATAGCAATACTTACAATAGATGCACAGGATAAAGAAATTTAAAGTAAATTTCTAATGCACGAGTTTTCAATCGATTGATTTTCCATTTTCATGATTATTACACCCTATATCGAAAATAGAAAGACTGATATCACCTTAATGTAATAGAATTTTCGAATTATATATAAATATATATCCCTATTATTATAAAACAAATTTAAAATAAGAAACTGCACAAACTTATACGTTGTCCTATTGTATTTATACGCAGTATTTTATTCTGTTAACACGAACCACGGTTCCAAATGAGACCTGGAGTGTAATCGCAATTTCAAATCATTTTTATAAACCATTTGTGTTGGAACTGTTAATATGCAATAGTTTATTGTGCACCGAACAGTACAAATAGTCTGAATAATTTTACGAAAAAGAAAAACGAAAAGAAAAGGACACATTGCGAATTTATAAATTATTGTTCCAACATAAATAGTTAGTTCTATTTATAATCTTTCAAAATCTTCTCATTGTATTCTTGCGCTTCTTCGATTCTCGATTCCCTTTTAACCCTTTGCGATCTAAAGTAATTAAAAAAAAAATTTAGAACTACACTTATTCACATTAACGTTATTACAATCGATCAATATAATTTGTTTCTATTATCGCCACAAAAATTAAATTAACAGATTATAAGAGATTCTCCTGATTATTAATTTCTTATGCCAACAAAAAAATTTAATTGTTTATATTATAAAGCGCAAAGGGTTAAAAGTACAAAACTTGATTTTCGATTTGATATCTTATTCGATCATTTGTCGATCACAGTTCGACTTGCAGGGGACTGGGCGGGCGGAACGATTGGCAGCAGCCCCATGGAAAATACCACGTGGCTCAGCACCTTGGCGAAAATTTCGGATTTGTAGGACCGTGGATGTAACTCCTGAGTTCCTTTGGTGGTTCCGAGCCCAAGTCTGACGCTGTGTCCACATCCGATTTCCGACAGATGATCATACGGATGTCCGTATGCAAATAAATTCGACCTGATTTGCTGGACATAAATCTAAAAGAAAACATTTACGCATTTAATAATTTCTGGTAACGAACTACGGATGTACCTATGTATCTTACATGGCATTTTACTCGTTCTTTTAAATGTAATTTAAGTATACGGACATTAATTATACTCATTCTTTAATATTATGATTTTAACGTTATAATGCCATTTCTTTATTGGCGATCTTGCCGTACGCAATTTGCGCACAAATTAATAAAAATTAGATTTTGAAATTATTAAAAATAAGACATACCTAAGATGAACGAGGTAGCGTAGTGTTTTGTCCCGCAGTGTCCTTTGACGTAAAAAAGTATGAGATCGCGGCGGCATATCGGAAAGATCGTATAATACTACAAACATCTTAACGACTGTACCCAATGGATTCAGAAGAGTCACTTGAATAGTGCCACTTCTCGGTACCTGATAGCCCTTTTTCTCGAGATTAATGTGAGCCTGTAAAATAGTAACGTAACTAATGAACCATTATCGTAAAATTAAAAAAGGAACCTAACTTATAATATATTATTATTGAAATTATTTTGTCGGTAATTTATATTGATAACTTGTTAAAATATTAACTTTAAATTATACTGTTACAATTAATTTACTGCGTAAAAAACGTACAAGGTATGGTGTGGAGACTTTATCGTTGTCACCGAGTGTATAGAAGAACACAGTGACTGGAAGCTTCTGGTGTTTTGGGCAAAAGGAACCACTGGCCCCAAGTTCCGCTGTGAAACCGTGAACTGTGGACACCGGTTCAAGTCTACCGTTTAACGCAGATTCCTCGAAGCTACCTAGAAGAGCGTGGCTCTGTGGTCGATGGCGAGAGCTGGAACGTCTTTTAGGTGTCTCTTCGCCTTCACCAGCAATTTCTGCATCGCGATCGGTTTCTTCCAGTGAGACTGCACCTGGGCTCGGTGGTGTATTTAATTCGAATAACGCGCTAAAAAAAATAAAATGTTACTTTAATTCTCTAAGAAGAAAATTCATCCAGTATCAGCTTGATGGCATCAATAAAATATATAACTCTAATCTTTAGCTTTTTTAATTAATTATAATTACTTTCTATTTTTTTTTTTATTAGTAATATCTCAAAAAAGTATATTATATTACTACTGTAACTCGCAAACCAAACATTTTCATAAAAAGAAAGTATTAATTTTAAAATAAAATATTATTGTTTATGGATGCCACTTAATTACTATGTTTTTTTAAATAGATTTCGTACTTTCTTTTAGAGGAGACAGAATTCAAGCTGCTGTCGTAGTCGAAGCAACAACTGCCTCTTCTCAACGGCGCTGGACTAGAAGTTAACGGCAGACCAGTCCTACTATGAAATACCATCGACGCTGCATTTTCCAAAGATCTACGGAATTTCTCCTGCTCGAGCGCAGACGGCACACTCTTATCGACAGTTTCGTCTTCTCCCGTCTCCGTGATACTGTCCTTGTAAGTGTTGCCTCGTAGTTTGGAAGACGAATGTCCGCTCTGCGGAATAGTTGGAGTAATTAAATTGCTCTTCTGAAGAGCCACAATATCCTTCGTATTCTCATCCTGCTCTTTATTCTCAAACGATTCTTTCGTATTCTCGAGCAACCGCCTGTCACAATAATTCTGTTGGTTATTTAGGCCCTCGGAATCGCATTTGCGATCACTATTATTTGTACTATGCGTATTGCGTGGCTTTTGATGTGCGTCTTTTGTACTGAACGTCGCAGCATCCTTTTTCTCCTCGATAGCTTCTGGAAAGTTTACAAAGTCGATCCGTCGTTTCGCCTTACTGTATTTTGCGCTGTGCAAATTCGGTTGTTCGTTGTTATAGCGTTGCGGCAGCGTCGGACTTGGTAAGGTTTCTTGCGAAGAGGAACTCTCCTCCGCTAAAGCGATTTTTTTATCTTCTTTTTTAAACATCTGCCGGAATCGATGGAAACCTTTATTCAATAAAAATTTCTCATCATTGGACGAACTGATTCGGTGATATTGATCGAGCTTTCCTATACTCGAAAAGTGAGAATCGTCGTCGCTGCTATCGTCGTCAATGTTAATCGTTGACCTTGGTCTGGTCCCGTATGAAATATCCGACAGATCCTTTCGATCTTTGCTGGTCCGCAGAATTGCTCCTAACAGTACATCAGCTTTAGTAGAAACATTCCGTGAACAATCCGCATCGTTCACACGTGTTTTCGTTTGTGGAGTATCGTTTAACTTATTAGTACTTTCGGCAAGTTTTGAGCGTGCAGGCCGATAAACATTTTTGTCATAATAGACCCGGTCTAAAGGACTTGGTTGTTCTTCGGGTATCTGGTGGTCTATCTTTTTGCACAAACCACGGCTACAATCCTCGCAAGATTTAAGCGTACGAACTCGAACTGTTTCAACGTGGCGATTTATCAAATTACTCCGAACTATTCCTTCCTCGCAACCTGTACATTTTGCTGTGTCATCACTGTTCCTTTCAGGTCGTTCTCCACGTTTTCTGACATTTTTCACAGCAGCTCTTCTGCGTCCCGATGGCGTTCTCGCTCGCAGTACCGCTAGCACTTCGTCGACCTCTCGTTGACTCAGCTCGAGATTACAGTTTTTAAACTTAATCTCATTGGTACACGATCCCTGCTGCCTGATCGGATGGCCCGGCTGTTTTAAACTTTCATTCTTCATCTTATTATTATCCACACAGCCCTTCGTTGTCGCAACACCTAGGACTCTTCCAGGTACTTTGCTGAACCAATCTAATAATCCTCCTTCTTCCCTCTTTTCTTTCTCGTCTGGAACCGACAGTTTCCACATTAATGGATTTAAGTCTGGTTTTCCAGTTTTTCTTTCACTACTTTTAGCTGTATTATCTTTCTTATTAATTTCCAATGCATCTTGCCCAGCTGATATTTGAGCGTCAGTAATGACCTTATGGGTATTTTTAGGATAACTTTGATGTACCATGCAAACGGAATTATCTAATGATTTTTGGATCCATTTTTGCGTCGAGGGTCCAGGATTTGGTTCGTGGAAGGGATTCGATTGAGCATAGGGATTTATCGAAGCATGATTAGATGCGATAATCAGCGGCTTGTAATTTTTTTCGGAATCGTTGAAACGAGTTTCTTTCGCGCTGCGGAAACTTTGAAATTTGCTATTCATATTGCTATTCTGCCAAGAAGAAACGAAAGACCAACTAGTGGGAGCAAAAGGACCAAGATTATATAATATCCCACCAGTCTTTGTGGATACATCCGAGGAACCACTAGCTTCTTTTCCAGTCGAGTTCTTAGCAGAATTATTATAGCTTTCTTCAATTTGATCAACGTTCTTTGAGCTGGAAATTTCGGCGACTTCTGTCATTGTATGCTTGCAACGTTTCTCTGAGTTGCCCTCAAGTTCTTCGATTTTTAGATGCATCTTAAAGCAGTGTTCAAGATCTGAATTTCGATTATTATGAGTTCTTACCTCATTTTTATTTTCTAATTTATTTTGAAGAGTTCTCATGACGCCACGATTGTTGTTCGCTATCTCGGCAGAGCTTCTCGTTAAGCTCGAGCTGGTGTTTTCCCATGTTTCCTGCGGTGCACATTCTTGAACAGATGGTAATAGTGCCGGTTGCGAAGATACACAAAAATTTTCTGCCGGACCACAGGGAAGTGATCGACGACGTTTCCGTTCATTATTAGATTTGATGGTAGGCGACAGAGGGGAGGTGTCTTCCTCTTCGCAACGACAATCGTGCTTACCGGATTTATTACAAGTGGTTTGCAGTCTGTCGTCCACGAGAACTGTATCGGAAAAAAATCCATTTATATTTTTTATTTACATTTAGATAAGAAATGTTTTATAAAATAATGAATTGTCACATAATATTAATTTATTACCAGGTAAAACAAGACACTCTGGATTTTGCGTGCTGCTGGATCCCATTGGAATGCTTTTGGTGGGCGTTAACGCTCTCGCGATATCCTCTTCATCCTTTTCCTTTTTTGGGTGTAGCGAACATGTGAGTACAGGCACCTCTTCCATCCGCGGTAGTGCCCACATAGTAACCTGAATTAATTCATTTTACATTAACCTTTAAATTTTTATGTACGGATAAAATTGATTAATTACCACATTAATATTTTATACATAAATATATTTGTGACATTCTTGTAGTGTTACATACTTTGATGGAATTTCCGTCGCCGTTGCCAGCTAGGGGAAAAGTATGCTCTATCGATGTCTCTCGAAACTTGCTGAGATTATCTTCGTTGTGCGATACGATTCGAGTTGCTATATAACTCGGGTCCGCACCATTGCTGCGTGACCACCACGCTGCAACCTGGCTGAAATGTAACCGTGAACGCACTGCTTGATATAATCCTTGAAAATTCATTGGTTCCTGACCCCTGGAAACAATCGATATAAATAAGTACTTAAATACTTTAGAAGTATTATTAAAACTTAAAGACTCAAAAATCAATCGAATATTCTTTTAGCGTAGAGAATATGCAAAGTGAAACGTGACTTACTTGTTCGGGACAACGCAGATACACCAGTACTCCAGTAACATCTCCGAAGCACATTTCTGCCATGGTGAAATGGGTAAGGACGGTACAGGGTATACGGGATATTTGCAAGTGGACTTTGTCAAACCACACGAACAATCGCTGCACAAAAGCACCTCAACGCATAGGTACGTTCCAATAGCGAGGCGTTCCGTAATGTCCTGAATTAGTACTCGGTATCGATTGCACTTGAAAAATTAAAGAAAAAATCTAACATAAGCAAGAACATTTTCAACATATAACTTCATAAATTGTCTCTATCGTGCTACGTCTGTACAGTAATATTATTCGTAAATTAAATTTTAGAAAAATTAATTTTGATAGAATATATTATCACTATCATCCACAAATTAATTTCACGTTGTGTAAAAACAAAAAAACTAAAATACTGTGTTTTTAACTCTTATTTCTGTAGTACCAATTGATTCACTTTATACGTGCTTTGACTCTTACAGTCACGTTTACTATTTTTTTTATTATTTAATCGTTGAAAAGTTCGCATATGAATATACGTATTATCTAATCTAATATGTACATGTGTAGTGTTTCAATATTTGTACTTAAACGTTACGATTGTTCCAGCTTAATTGGTAAATGAACGAATGCCTTTGGCGGCTTTTATATTCTATACTGGCAAAGCTGCGTAAAAGTAGGTCGCCTAGGAACAACGGAGAGTAACGGGGACACCATATGTTACGTACCAGATAGTTGTTCTCCTCGCACACGTGGTCGTTCGGAACCGCCTGCATAGGCGGTGCGCAGTGTGGGCCCTCTTTGTAGCCACGCGGAGGGCCCTGGATTCTCCCTTCGCACACAAGGACTCCAAGGGCTCGAAACATACTAAGAACACCACCCCGACCGCCAGCCCCGTTCGGGCTGGAGGTACCTCCTCCCGTCACCGCACCTAGGCAGTGCATACCTGTAATGTAAGAAGCATTTATGTTAATCGTAATCCATCATAAAAAAAAAGTCTGCGGATTATTTAATTAATTTATTTCGAAAAATATAATAATCGTGAGTTTTATGCTGACACTGCATGTAACTCACGCAGTTTTTTTTTTTTTTTTTTTTTTTTTTACATTTAGAGCTTGTTAGGCTGAATTAATTATATCGTCGATTAATTATTTTTAGAAAACCATCGAAAGTGGCAGCTTATCGTCGGAGCGATCGGGATCGTTTTGCGATCACGGAATAAGCATAACGCAGGCCAATGTACTCGAGACGGCTCGTAGGAGCCTCCTGGATTTTTGTCGTCCCTTTAAATTTGTTGTTGTGTCACGTCCGCAGGACTGGTTATAGCCACCGCGCGTAGTGCACGTGATGAAAGAAAACAAGGTGCAGTACGCAGCCTGCTACGGCGGGTTACAGGTTTCTCGAACGGTTAGTACAACAACATCGGTAGGGCCAATGCGAATCTGTGCATCGCCGATTCGTGGGTTTCGCTGACGGTCTCATTTAACGCAGTTTTAAAATGAGACGTGTATAGTCACGGGCACAAAAACTGCAAGCTCGACAAGCTTGAACGTTAGCGTTGCATGCGCAAGAAAACGATACTTCTTGTTATCGTAAAGTCCACCTTTTACTTTTAATGATAACTATTAAAAAAAAAAAAAAAAAAATTACGTTAGCTCGAATAAAACTTACATAAAACTTTTTTTGTTTTAGAACAAGCAGCACTAATGTTACGCTTCTACATCACGACTTGTAACTGTAGTATCGGCAAGACAAGGCACTCTCATGCTAATGATGCTATGATGCAACGTACAATTTAACAGGCAGATATTCTTTAATTTGTGAAATAGTGCAATTACATTTTTGTACTGCTTTACGGACGAACAAGATAAACGTACTTTTTGCTTCATATATTTGGCGAAGTGTACTAACGACCTATCGTGCTTCAGCATATTTGAAAGAAGGATCTGCAGACGCAGGGGGAAATATGATGAACAAAAGAGCACGAGAACGGATCGATTCCGCCCTCAGGATTGGTCTCCGGATACGTCCCTGTTACCACGTTCACGAGAAATTGTTAACTGAAGCGACTGCGAGGCGGCTGCCTTCGATTTTCGACGAGCCGCACGTTATTGGGAAAGCGGACGAAAGGCGACGTCTCGGGTGGCGGACGAAGGAAAATTATTCAGCGTATCGCGTGTGCGTGCGTGTACGATCGAAGTCGCTTAGCGTCGCGTTACATAAACGGAAAGCTAGCGCACGAACGGAAACTCGAGGTCTCTTAATATCCACTCTCGCCTCTGCCCGCGTTACGTCAGCTGCTAGCCGTCCGGCTGTCTCGATGTGATTTTTCACCTTCTTAATCTTATCGAACGAAAGACAAAGCCGAGGCAACTCGCTGCTGGCGCATCGCTTCCCTCCCGACGTCCCCGACCACCGCGCACAAAAATTCCCTGCCGTCGTCGAGAGCGCTCACTCGGAAAGTCGCGTTTAATTAAAGCTGAAAATTTTTATAATTATTGCGTAATTGTATACCAACTTCGATTCGCTGTTGCACGACTGCGAGCATGTTCAACGTTCGTTTCGACCGGGAGCAAATGTGAATATCGCCAGAGCGCACGTAGCATAAATATTAATTATTTCGACACCTCGTTAATTCAACGAAACCGTTCCTCGAGTCAGCGCGACGAACAATGGACGAACGTAGGCGACGCGGCACTCGTGTCCGTTCCTGCGGCACGTCCGCGCGAAGACGGGAGGCGTGGTGGAGTGAAGAGAGAGGGAAGACGGCGTGTATCGATGGCGTCGTCAGCTGAGCGCGCCGCTCACAGCTGGGCCTCGGCAAGCGACGCTGTCGCCAAACAGCTGATCGCGTCGCCGTGCTGTCAGAACATGGCGAGCGAGCGCGCACTGCGGATCGTCGCGGTAGAAGCGTCCATTTTCAGCTTCACGCTCACTCGAGGCGATTCCGAGGGCCATACAGGGCACGAAGACACGCGTTAAAGACCCAATACGCTCGCACACGTTTACAAGCTCAACTCCGTTCATGAGTCAGAATAGTCAAATCGTGAATCATGCGCGGGTCTGGTCTTACTTTTGATTCAGGGAGCCCGTGATGACGTTTCTCCCTCAAAGAAACGATTATTCAGCCGCGAGAAACGAAACTCTATATTGCGCCTTGAGATAATCTTTGTCTCGGCTTCTCTGAATCGAAATACGACTGCTAGATGCGGAGAAATGTAAATACGTAAACTAAAAGCAAAAAAAAAAATGCAAAAGTAAAAAGAGTACGAAGACACGGAGCAAATATTAAATTAGTTCTTAAGATTCATCTGTTGAATGTGCTGCGCTTTTTAAATTAAGGCCGAGTCTCCCGACAAGGATTATCCTTTGAACTATATTACCTATTTTGAACGTGTAAGCGATATTCACGCTCGCGGATGCGGATAAGGCGTAAAGGGCCTCTTCAGCTTTGTATTGAAGACACGTCACACATAATCATTCCGTCATCTTCTTTATTCTGTTCGATAAGCTGAACGGTAAAGGGCAAAATACGTAGTTCGAAATTAGAACACGACAAAGAGACGGGTCTCGTTCGTCGCAAATGTGTTAACAATGCGCTAATGCGTGCGGGAAATTCCTTTCTAAATTTCTTGCGACATATTTATATTTCGCTATTTTTTCTTTTTTTTTTTTCTTCGAACTTTTAAACAGAAACAAAATTGTAACAATCAAACGAGCTAAGTTTGTTTGAGATAGCGCACGCATACGTCGATCTTGTCCGTACTTCGACTGGCAAAGGAACGCTTTCAAGACTGCCCAGAAATAAACTCGCTCTTCCGGTAGGTTTGTCGGCATTTACGATGGCGAAACGTGGCACTATCGACAAGAATATCGTGCGTATTCGCGACGCGTGTTTAACTAATGAAGATAAAAACACTTGGTTGGTATCGCGTCTAAAATTTTTCTTCGACGTCAGATTACGAAGTAGCGTCAAGAAATTTTTCAAACGAGACTTTAAACATTTGGGCTCGCAGCACGGTCGGGAACGATGTTTCCACAGAGCGATGCGCGAAAAGCAGTTTCCCCATGTAAGAAAAATGTTTTAATCGCCCGTCCGACTTGACCTTTGGCTTCAATATCTGCACGTGGTAGTCAGCTCAATCGTAGCTGATTACAGTCGCGCTCGACGGTCAATCTTTCGCGTGCGGAACTCCAACAAAATCGATGTCTCTTAGCTAGGTCACCTGAAAAAAATCCAGAGCGCCTATCTACCGGGCGTTCCGCATTTTACGAGCGAACGAGAGCTCGGAACTGGGTCGACTGGCCCAAGTGGTGAGGGGGAGCACGGTTTCTGGACGAACCTATGTCCCGAACGTTAGAAAGACGAATCTCCAATAACGACAATAAACTCGTTTTAAAGAGTGAGATTTTAAAACTTGAGATAAAATTCTGAGTTCTTTCAAGAGTCACGAGCGCATAATTTTATTATCGGACAGAATAAAGACGATTGTAAGAAGAAAATTAAATAAGACTGATTGTGAGACTTAAGCGTGAACATTCAGGTCAACACCAGTTTGCAAAGCGCAGCTTGTCACCTCGCAGCGAGTATCCTTATTTCGTTGTAAAAAGTTACAAGCGGTATACGGGTTTCCGTGACGTAAATAGCGGATTGGATTTGAACGTAAAACTGATATTAGTCGATATCTGCTATTTAGTAACACAGCGACTAAATAAAAAAAAAAAAAAAAAAACAAGAAAAAATATACAAGAACTCGTGCACGCTGGTGAAAGCGAGTTTCGATGGTTCGGAGGGAGAGAAAGGAATCATTGATCTGATTTCTTTCGTAAGAGCTGCTAAATGGTGTATTTATAAGACAATTTACCTTCTCCCGCGAGGCACTTCTTTTCGCACAAGAGATCAGCCGTAAAATCAGACGGTGATTTATATTAAATTTAAACAAACGAGTACAAAAAAGATATACAAGCGCTGTTTTTTATTTAAGCGCACAATTACAGCTCTGCGTCAAATGTTTTAAAAGATTATCTTCCACAGCCTCTTTTAAGTGTTTCTAATCTTACTGCCTTTCCCTCGAAACTCGCAGATCGTTTGCCGAGATGCAGAGAGCATCTCGGCATCGAATAAAGGTTTCTGCCTGGGAAGGCACGGGCAAACCGAGAACGGGGAGGGTAACGAGGTCAACGGGTGGGAAGCAGTGGGTGCAGATCTAGGTTACCTGTATATTATGCAACCAACACTACTGTAATTTCATGATTGCGCGCTGTAACACATGCCTACGTGCGCATAGTGCGCAGCACGAAAGCGGCGACCACGAAAGTAATTGTATGCGTTTCGATGATGCGATGGTTATATTCGGTCGCGAAACAGAATGCTCGCGTTGCCGCGAGTCGACCTTTTGCGAAAATTACCTGGTGAACGTACCGAGAATTCTCCCCCAACCGAGATAAGAAAAAAAAAAAAAAAAAAAAGAATAGAAAAAAAATTACTGTGAAATTACGAAAGGGAACGGTATTAATCCGCAGTACAATTATCTAATCTGCAGAACGTCCTAGAATTCACAGTGTTCTTTCAATAGCTTATACAAGCGATTCGATTACTCCTTAGCAACAACGCCGAAGGCGATCACTGTGGTTACCGTTCGTCGTATCTTTCCAGTCTTTAACACTGCACGTCTTTATAAAGCCAAGTTTGTTATACTTAAAATATGTACGGTCTTTCTTTCCCTGTGCAGTCTTGTTAAGTAAAGATCCTCGCGTTTACGCACGGTAATTATTTAACAATTACATCATGAAAACTTGAAGTCATGGGAGGTTCGTGGCGAAAGCAACACGCCACAAAAGGGAACAGCGTTTTTGGAGTATCCTATGTATATTTCTGTCCGCTACCACGCGTCTTCTGATATCGCCAGGCCTTACGTAATGTGTAAGAGACACGAGAGAGAGAAAGAGAGAGAGAGCGAGAGAGATCAGGCGCGTTTCCTAGCGCGTGCAGCCTTGTCGAGGGACGACGACGACGACGACGACGGTGCAACGCGCTGCACCTTCGGCCGCGGGTCGCCTATAAGCGAACCTCGTATTTATAGGCACTCACCATCAAGGCCGATTCGCAATTTTAACTCACGTGGACACGCGCGAGACCTCGGATTTCTCGCGTGACGCTTTTTTTTTCTTTTTTAATGCCCTGAGAATGCCAGCCGTTCCTTTTATCGACGCCAGGCCCTTCTAAGCAGAAAGTGGCACTTATCTAGAGTGAACTCTACCGTTTGTACACATTTGGCGGAAGGCATCAAAGTGGAACAACGTTAACTGCTTAAAGAGACGCGTTTGGTCGTCAATTAGGCTCCGCAAACGAAATCGATGGCGTGCCCGCGCATGCCGAGAGCTAGACCTCCATAGATTCATAAAGTTATACATTTATAAGGCCATTAAAATGTTAATAAATTATTCATGCCAGCTCGAAACTTTGCACTTTCAGTTACGCTCGCGCGAACGGCGGTGTACAAAATTTTCGAATGTTTACACAACTCGTACGATATCGCGTGGACGTGCCGCGAGATAATTTGATACGGGAGTGTATTATTTTTTAACCGACCGACAATCTAAACCTAGAAGTAGCGAGACCGATTCTTTTTCTCTTTCGATCTTATCCTCCTCGTTTCTGCCAGGAATCTTTTTCTCGCGTTCGAGACCGAAGCTTCACCTCTGCATTCGCAAGAGGAACGATCGGGGGAGCCGAACTGTGCACCGCGGGCGTCACCTTGAATTTTTTTTTAGGTAGACATCCAAAACAGCTAGGTTCAACGAACGACTGGGACGACGCCCCCGTGGTGTTTTGGACACGACTCGCCCCCGAAGGGAGAGAGAGAGAGATATGAAGAAAGAAGGTGCAACGCTTTTCTCTCGAGTGAATGGCCATAAATGCTCAGGAGGCTCGAACAGATTTCGATTGAATATAGTAGCGGGGCTTCCGAATTGCAGTTTATTTTTCATACGGCCAGATAAGCTATTACGTGGTACGACTTGCTTTTAGACCGCAGCTGGAAACAAAGAGACCGATCCGAAACGAATGAGAAGCTCTTGGTTTAAAATCCAGCAACGTTATCTTTTTTTCTACACAGAAGTGGAAGATATCCCTGTCGATATGCGAACAAAACAAAAACGACTCCTGTTGTCTCATGGCCGATTAAAACCGTCTCGCAAATAGCATCTCGCGTTTTAATATTATCAATGCGCGTTTCTTTATCACGTTGCGAGAAAGTGACTCGGTTTCAGACTGAGCAGATATTGCCAATATACTGTAAATTATTCAAGTTGAATCTCGCCCTGAATAACTTGAACTTACGACACGACATAAATCTCAGAACACTCGAAAAGAAACGAGATTTATGCTCCAGTAATTTTCAGGTGTCTCAAGGCTTCCAAGCCCCAACCCTTTATAAAATAACGAGTGCCAATTTCTTTTTTCGAGAAGTGCACGCGAGGGCAGTTTGAAAAATTCCACTGGCAACCAAAGGGAGCTAACGAACAAAGGTTTATTTGATCATCGGGATGTACAGATGTGTGCGCTAGACTTTTAAAAGCCGCTACTAAATTCAATTCGCGGCGTAACGCAAAAAAAAAAAAAAAAAGGAGCTGAACGTGTTAGAACCGTTGACGCAAGTACGTCTTGTATTCTTCTCACGCTAGAAAAGTGCCTATTCGTATTGCATCGTAAGGGGTGGAAGGGTTAAAATGCGCGTTCTCTTTCTCTCTCTCTCTCTCTTTCTCTCTATCGACCTCTCGCCTCTGCTCGCCATGCGAACCCAGTCGAGAAACCAAAGCCGAAGGAGGGCACTGCCGAGGGGACAAATAACAATCAGCCGTCAGGCTAGACCGACGAGTGGACAAAGGTACCCCCTCCTAGCTGTCATGAACAGCTGGAACACGACGCTATGGTATGTCTGGAAATGTTCGAGGAACGTGACACAACGCCTGCATTTGTCAGATGTGATCCGAGAAATGCACAATTTCTTTTTCTTTCTTTTTCTACCATTGGCTACTATTAAGTTAATAAAGAAACGAAAGGAAATCTGCGAGAAGCTAAAGAGAAAGTCTTGCACGCTGAATCATACATAATCTTGGGGCTTCTGGATTGAATAAAATACGCGTACGCTTTCAATTTGAAAGAGTTCAGGGGGGGAGAAGGCGAGAATAAATGTCTTTAGCACGAATGACAAAATTTTTGTTACGTCGAGAGTAACGCAAGGGAGGATCGTGTGCGTATTGCAACGTGTATGTTAATTAGCGCGAGCTACGCGAGACAATAAGTCGATTACGCCGTGGCGATGTCACAGCCTTGATCGAGAGACGTCAACGAATACGCGACTTGGAACCGCGGTTGCAATTTACGCGATCACATCTGCCGTTGATCAACGATTTCGGTCGCGAGGAAACGCTTTCTCTTAGGAGAGCGCCCTCGCTTGTGCCGAGGAACGGGAATGGGAACGAACGGGTGAAACAACCAGCGCTGTCACGAGCGCAAGAGAGAGAAAAGGAAAGGGCGAGAGAAGCTGATCGGGAGAACCGTGGTCGCGACGACGACGACGACGACGACGACAACGACGACGACGACGACGACAACGACGACGACGACGACGACAACGACGACGACAAAGACAAAGACAAGGACGATAACAATAGATAAATTTTGATTAAAATTTACTTACCGATTCGTAGCGCTCACGCGAGTCTGCTCACGATCCCACCGACGAGCCTGGAGTCGTTCCCGTGGGTCAAATGATCCCGTCGACGGGCCCCATGGCAGCCGACCGTCGACGCAGCGTCGCGCGGATGATGACAATCAGTCGGGCTCCTCTTGGTCGTCCTTCTCTCGTACGCGGAGGGACGCGTTGCTCGCCAGAAACGATCGACGGAGACAGAACACGGAGGGGGAGTCGGCCAGGAGAGGGAGACGGAGAGTGCAGAACGCGGCCGCGGAAACTATCACGCGCACGACCCGCTCGATGGTCTGTTGCCAACTGGCTTGACCCCGCAAGACTAGACGCGCAGAGGCCCCGCGCCGCGTTTCACGCTCACGATGTGGAGTGCGGTATCGGCTCGCGGATGCGCAACTGATAGCTGCCAGCCTACAGCAGCGCTCCGAAACTCCGCGGCCGTGCCGTTCTCCCTCGAGCGTTCTGGTAAACGCGAGCGGGCCGCGTAAATCCAGAAAAGATCCTCGTCGAGCTGTGCTCCCCGTCGGAGCTGTACATTCACCGAGCAAAGTCCAAGTACCATCAGCTGATACGACGTCCGTGTTTCTCGAGAGAAGGAAGGTGAACCAGGTCCAGCTGTGCCGAGTCCAACGGGGATGGAGGGAGTAGGGAGAGCTTTTATCAAAACTGACCTGGACAATCGATTAAAGTGTCCGTTAGCCAGAGTGCATCATTATTATATATCTGACATATAACGATTGAAATATATTAGACGCAATAATATAATTATGATATTAAAAAAAAATTAACTTTCTCTTAACCTGTTAAACAACTTGATGACAGTGTATATTATAATTAAGTACGCATAGTAAATTACTGATCATCGATTCAGTTTGCATTTTCTCTTTCACCCTTTTGATTCGATAAAAATGTTGAATGTTACTCGAAACTTACGTGGCAATTGCATTGTTGTAACAAATATTTTGCGCGATATTAAATATTATATAACAATGTAATTTCATAAAGCAAGATTGATAGGTGATTCAAAGATGAACAAATAAGCGCGGGGGAAATCTGAATAAGGCAAGTAAATTAAAATAAAAGTGTGAAGTTACGTAAAATTGGATGGAAACGTTACGTCTTAACCTCGTTCGGAGCGGTCAACATTGATTATCGCGCCATGCAGCTTGCCACGGCGTTTCCTAAAACTACTATCCCGTACGCACGAAAATGATTGGTCAAGATGGACGACCAATCGTCCTCGAGCGCTGCGGCTGCGCACCGCCACGGCGGACCGTGTTTAATTTCTCTCCGCGAATTTATCGGTCGCTCGTTCGTAGGAATTGCCGAGAAAAATTTGGGGAAAACGGCGATGCGTCTGCACGCTAGCACGTGGACGCGGCCGCGTCCTCGTGCGCGACGATCCTACGTCTTCTTCGGCGGGATGGAGTTTTGGAGAAACGTGGGGCGCGACTATGAGGAGTGGCAGCGCGGCCTCCCGTCGCGGCGCCCCGCGGATTTTTCCTGGACCCGCGCGCGAGATTTTATTCTGCGCATGGAAAGCAATTTTGCCCAATCATAAATAGGGCTATTGTGGGGGGATGGTTGTATGCCCGTGGCGCATTTCATACATCCGAGTGTAATGGTAACCAGATAGAGAGGCGCCGCGCGCGGGGACCATCGGCCGGCGTTAACACCCGGTAAATACCAAAAAAAAAAAAAAAAAGTTTTAAATCGTGCGTCGCGCGAAATCCGACGAAATTTCGACGATACGAGGAAAATTTTTCCCCTCGCGATCCTCGCACGCGGTCGTCCGCCGTGGTCCATCCTGGTCCAACGCGGACGATCCGTGCTTCCCTCGTTCTCGCCCGCCGATCTCTCTTTCTCTCTCTCGTCCTTCCCTACGCCTGGAGTGCCTCTCGGTCGTCCCACCGGAGATGCGAAATCACCGCTTCTTTTTTTTTTTCCTTTTTTTTCTCCCTCGCGCGAACGTGACGTGACGTGCCGAACGTGACGTGTGTCGATGGTGCACAGTGGTGTACGCGAGTGCGAGACACAGACTTTATGCCACGTCGCGTAACCGTGGATATTCGTGTGTCTGTGCGTGCTGCGTGCATTCGCGCGCGCGCGCGCTCGACCGAGTGATCTGTGACGTCAGTGGTCTGATCGGTTGTCACCTGTCAAGCCGATGCCGACGTGTCTCTCCCCTTAACCCCTTACCGACTCGTTTCCTCTCTCTCTCTCTCTTCCTCCGTTTATTCTGCTGTGCCTCTCTTGCTCTTGTTCCAACTATCTCTGTCGTTACCCTCTTCCTCCCTCCTCCCGTGATGCAGCTCGCGAACGCAATCCGATCCACTGTTCTCCCTCCCGCAACCACCCTCGCGCAATGTCCCCTCTCGATTTAACTTACGCGACTGTCCCCCTTTTCCTCTCCCATTTTCCTCCTCGCCCTTTCCCTCGCAGGGATTTTCTCCCTCCCTCCGCACCCGCCCTCGCTCGTTTCCTCCTCCTCTCATTGTACCAGCTTCCACCCTCAACCCTCTTCTCGTTTCATCTCGCTCTTTTCAGCGGTTATGCCAATGGCGTGATCTCGGCCCTTTTTTTCGCGGTCAATCTCCGATTCCTTTGTAATGAGTCACGTTGCACTCCACGAACCTTGCCTCTCGTCGTTTAGCCATGCGACAGCTTTCGCGACGCTGAGGCAATTAAAAGACGACGATCTCTGGCGCAATCCCGCATCCATGGTGATCTCGAGATTTTCCGAGTTTTTCCTGTCCCACGCTGGCTACGCCACTGATCGGAATCGCGCGATATCCATCCCTTTTCTCTTTCTTTCTCCCTCTTTCTCCCTTCGCGATCCCTTGCGATTCTCTCCCGCCTCCCTTTTCCACCCTTCCCCGGTGGCAGCAGCAGCAGCAGCTTATTCACCCTGGTCGCCTCTCTGCCGGCCCGAAAACCGAAGCCGAGGCTTCGAAGCTCGAGCACGACCACCACCACTACCTCCACCAGCAGCAGCACCAGCATCAGCCGCAGCAGCAGCAGCAGCACAGCAGCAGTACCACCGGCACCGGCAATCCCACCCTCCTCACCACTCGCCCATCCACCCCTCGATATAACCCCGCTCACTCCATCCGCCGCGACGACCGCAGACACAAAAACAATAACAAATCGATTCGCGGCAGCGATGGCGGCAGGGAGAAGGGGGAAGGGGTCAGCGCGAGGGGTAGGACGACTGCTGAGGCACCCGGCGCGATGCAAGGGAGAGGGCACGCGCGTGCGAGAAAGAGAGAAATGAAAAGAAAGAGAGAGAAAGGGCGAATCCGCCAAGGGGTGACGAGGAGGAACGTCCTCCCCTCGGCGGTACCTCTCCTCCACCTACCCCCGTTCCCCGTATCTCTTTCCCTCTTTCTGGATATTGTATAGAGAACGTTATGCTAAAGTATGCATGCACGAGGGTCGGTCCAATGGTCAGGAATCTCGCGAGTTCGTTCGCTCTACAGCGGCACGTATCCGGATCCGGCATTCATTTCTTCTCGGCTCTGATACTCGCGGATCGCGGCGACGACGCCACATCTTTCCTCGTGTCGTTATCGTCATCTCTTTGTCGTCATCCTAGTCTTTTTCGGCGTCCTCGACGTAATCGTCATGTGTGTAGCGTGGGAGGCGGTGCTAACAAGCCGCTACGCGCGTGAACCTTCATTCGATCGGTAAGGTGGAGAGATCGGCCCGGCCTTGGCGGCGACGAGGGGGAGCACTTGGCGGGGGATGATTCCAGCGTAATGACGAAGATCGGCCCGAATTGTTGCGGTAGGCCACTATAGTCCCCCCCTCTCCCTACTTCAAGAGAAGGGGGAACCCCTTTAATATTGCGATTTTCACGCAAGATTGTCTTACCTCTTGTCAGAGATGATCCTTTTACTGATTTTTCACAACACAATGGAATTTGCAACCTCCGTGTCCATGAGAAACTTTCTCCTCCATTTTTTAAATACTTTTAAAAAACCTAAAAGATACATTGTTGGATTAGAATCTGCATAGTTTATACGTTGCATCATTAAAATATTAATGTTAAAAAATTATGATTTGAAGAAAATTAGCGAATTAGCAAAAAGATAATTTACAGGACAAAATAGAAATAGAATATAAAATAATTTTTTACTCGAGTCAAATATTTCTATTTAGATTAGAAGAGTGGTTTCAAACACTAAATTTAGTAAGTGCACATGGATAGAAATAGGTTCATTTACTTATTGAAATTGGATGAAAATTCTTTTTTTACGATATCATAAAATGTCGAATATTGCTCGTGGTTTTTCAATCGATAAGTTTATATAGATTACAAGAATATCTTTTTAGGCTTTGTCTTCGATCTGTGTAACTTACGATTACTGGTATAAGTGCAAAACAATCTGCGAGAAAAATGTTCGCAAATCTCATTTGCAAAAAAAAATTTAAGCTATTCTGTTGGTTTGAGCAATTCAGATTCACATCGAAACAATTTATGAGTGCAATATCTTAAATAAAATAGTAAAAAATATGAAATACCTTGAGATGAGAAAAGTCGATATACGAAACGATTCGATTCACGTTGAAAGATCATGTGTTTTCAGGAGAATAGAGGAAAAAAATTTTAGAGATAATCTTTCATTGCATGACACTTTCTTCCGCATCGTTATCTCCGGTTCGAGCACGCTTCGAAAACGTTTGACCTCGTAACTCGAATTACTCGAGATCGAATTTCTTCCGATGCTCTATCGCCTAACGCCTCTCGATGTACTTTAAAATGTCTTTGTTCAATGTACGAATCTTCTATGGATACTCGGAAAAATATCTGAAAAATAATTACCAAATTAGTTGAAGAAACATATTAATAAATTAAATATAGTATTCACAAATAGATTTAATACATGTGGAGAAATAAAAATTTTTAATAATTTAAAACGTAATACGTAGCTCGATAGAAAGTACATATAGATAATAATTTTATATATAGGTAACAAATACTCAGCACGCTTGAAAATTGCACGTAAGTATTGATTCGAGGGCCACCACTAATCTCTCTCTTCTCGCCCCCTACCCTTCGCCCTTTTTATACCGTGCAGTCCATACAAACATAATGAGGCTCGAGCACTGTTTCCAAGAGATTCAATCTTTATTACGTTCAGAATATATCTCTAATTTTATATTTCAGACGTTTGCGCATAATCTAACTGATAATCCAATAGCACTGACAAATGTTTCATAAATATACTAAGCTCTGAGATAATTCTTCAAAGTAAAGAGTTAGAGAGGTTTATTAAATTGATTTCGCATGTGAGATTATATTTAAAACAAAAAAAGTACTCCAAAAACTGGACTTGTTTCATTTTCATGCTGTATAAAAGATTTTGATCGGAAAACATGTTTTTTTTTATGAGACATTGATTAAATTACTTTATGTAACATTTTTTTACGTTATATTATTTCAAAGTGAACATGTATTTGCGTGCAAATACTTTTTTTACTTACTGTAAAACAGATATAAATTCTATGGATCGAATTTGATGTGTTCAGTTCTATCACGGACAATCGTGACGCATATTTTAGATGGAATATGGGATCTGGAGTCTTCACGTCGCGGGTGAACTTTGGGGTGACCCGCGTCTCGCCCGAAGGCATCCAATTCTGCCTCCCGGCGCATCGCAGATTCTACCAAGAGCTGCGTTCGCTCTGAGTGCTCTGCATCGGCCTGACATGCTGCCGCTGCCACTGACGGCGGCGGGACCACCCTATGTTCCGATGGAGCTGGTCTCGAAGCCGGCCTCCGTCGCATCCACCAATGCTGAAGACGCCGAGGACGCGGAGAAAAGCACAAATGGTGAAGATGAAGATCCACAGCGCGATGACAACGAAGGTAACATCGAAAAGGCCGATCAAAACGAAAATCAGGTAAGATTATTATTATGACCATAATAAATATTCAATATTTAAAATTACTCATTAATTTAATTAAAAAAGGAGTAATATAAAAATAACTTTTAATTAAAAAAATTTTATGTGTAAATTTACGCCTAAAGTATTTAATTGTGCATACAAATACAAGACATCTTACTTTTTTTACATGTATCGCTCAGACTTGCGTGCCACATGAAAGTAATGACAACGAAGATGCTGGTGATGAAAGCGATACTGGTAGCACCAACAGTTCACATCGATCGGCAAATAACAATTTATCAATCGCGAAGCTGCCTGATCCGATGGCGTGCTTGGCCCTTGACAAGGTTGGCTCACAAAATGTTTTCCGATATATGGACGTTTAATTACTTGATATATTCGAACCTGAAACTGAATCAATGATTAAGTAGCATAATATAATTTAACATACAAATGTGTTCGATATCATTAGTATTTTTTCATTAATATTTAGGAAGGAACGGTGACACCTGTTCTAAATGGTTGGGTATTAGGTGCTTACACGGCGATGTTGGGCAGACTATCTGCTGCCACTGCAGCGTTAGAAGCGACGGAAAATACCAACATTCCCTCCGACAGTGATTCCGAGAGTGAACACTCATCTTATACTGAAAAGTATGCAAAATGAATAAAACTTGGCATACTACACTACTAGAATTAATTTGTTGATAAAATTAAAATATTATGAGACTACATTATTATTGATATATTAGTGTTGGTATAATAATACGTAATTTAAGATCGAGAGGCAGTAGTCCAAACGTGAGCAGCATTCACCGTGGCTACTCATGTGGCTCCTGCGATGTGGTGGCACCAACGAGACCAGCCCTCAGAAAGCATATAGCTGATTGCCATCCCACTCTGTCTAGCACGGAGACCGGGGAGACCAAGAGGTGTCCGTCCACGGGCTGTGACTTCACGACGAGCAGTAGGTGCGAGATGGAGACTCACGTGGCAGCACATGTGGCTCAGGGGATGACGCCTACGGGGAAGAAACGTTCGTTAGCCTTGCAACGCGTCAGGTATAGGTACTCGAACAATTTTATATTAATACATTATTATATCTGATCTATTTTGTTAAAAATCACTTTTATTGAGTGACAAGATAAAATCAATAAAACATACTTTGTTTTTGAAATATTATTGCACTCTTTCAGTCAATCGCTTCGCAATGTTCTCAGGTATGAGAGAGAGGAATATCGATGTTCGCTGTGTTCGTATGCATGCACGATTGAAAAAGCATTTCAAAGACATCTACGAGCGCACGCAAGGGGCTCTGCGCCAGAAACTAGGGTGAGTTGTGCCGTCTGCGGTGCTGACCGATCGTCCGAGGTAGATCTCAGCAGACACATGCGAAGGCATCGCGATGACCGATACTTCTGCTGCGATATTTGTATCTTCCGCACAGTACAATTGAAAAAAGTATGTAAAATGTTATTTTGCTATAGAAATTTCAATTACAAACGTATATATACGAAGATAAAAATTAAGGATTGACAATGTTATATCTAAAAATTTTTACAGCTAATACAGCATCGTCGCATGCATACGGGCGAGAAACCGCATTTATGCCCGCACTGCGCCTACAGAAGTGCACGTCGTGACAATCTACGCAGCCACGTACGGCGAGTACATAAAAAAGAGAACCTCTATTGCGACACCTTTAGCCCGCGCGGTATGCTAATAACTCCTTCACTGTTGGCCTCCTCGAGAGATACCAACGATGTCGACTTGGTACAGAGTCCGGCGTCCTCGCCGTCTTCAAATCCAGACGCTACCAACTAGCGAAAACACCCTCAAAGAAGGAAGACAAGAGCAACGGCCCCGAGAGACCTGCAGAAAAAAAAATCTGGGACTCGTCTGTCCTTTATACGTCCTCATTTTGTCAATACTGCGATTTAGATATATTATTAGTTAGAATTTACAGGAAGGCTTGTACAAGTGCTGAACATGGTGAACAAATGAAGATAAATCGCAATAAAGAATTAAGGTAAAGAATTTGATAAAAATTAAGAATTATTTACAATTTTACATAAAAGCAATTTAATAGATGAACTAAAGCGATTAAAATAATTTATGAAATTGACGTGAATAAAAAAAAAATAAAGTCGGTCAAAAATATTTCCCAAAATCAGCATCGGCAAAGCCTTCCTTTTTTAGACGTTAGGAAACGTATAGATTATTGCATGCGAACGTCGATAATTTAATGTAACTTTTGAATTCTAATAAGATCTTGTATTAGCTATGTAAACGTCCAAGTGTTACATTACGTAGCCGATTCGATGATAATCGGTAGACAACTCGTTCGCGTCGATCGACGAACGGGAGAAAGCTGCAAAATGGTGCTAGAATCGTAGATTGGATCATGGAGAAAGACTGAAAGTAGAAACGAATTCACGGCGCGACGTGACGTCCATCTCTTTTACGCTCTTCCCATACTGACCGCCGTGACTAAAAAAAAAAAACAGAAAAGAAATTAGCAATTCAGCAAAGATTAAGACTGCAATTCTATACTGTTCCGGGGCTTTTCGTGCTAAATCTATTTACGGTGTTTTATTGTTTCCCATTAACTATTGGAATGTTAATTACATATTTATATCTTTAATTTCCAAGTTTGATTTTAGAAAATTTACCGTAATATCAATTTAAATGTCTTAAATCTAATTTGATCTTAATTGTATTTATTTTAATTTAATTTTTTATTTTATTTGTTTCAATCTAGACCTGAAATTTAATTTCAAGATAAAAATTTTATTTTTACCATCGTATAGGGACAAATAATGATCAAGAGGAGAATATATTTATGCACTTCGACACATTCGAGCAAGTGCTCGCAATACTCGCATGTATATCAAGGCGGATGCACGAGACTCGATCGAATTAGGCCAACGGTTAATGAGATCAATAAAAGCACCGAGTCACGACACGACATGTCGCGAGGACCCCGGTCGGGATGGAAAGGTGCTATTTTACAAAGATTCGTTTTAACGTTACGTGTCTAGTATATAATTCGCTCGCGCTGCACGAATCACCACGCTATAAGTATAATATTAAGTACTTGTTAATACGAATACATTGTTATCGTTATCTGAGTTGCTGTTTTTGTTAGTACTATTACGGACTAATAATTAGATACAATGCACTATTACGAGTACGCAACTAAATTGTAATGACAGAGAGCGTATTGTATAATACGAGGTGAAGCCTAACAAGTTTTATTTTGCAGATAATGACGATATCTTTATAAATCTCTGATATCTTTATTCACTTTACGTCATACGTTTTTAAATTATACTAAAACTGTTTTGTCTACAACGTATATAGCACAATTTTAGAAAAAAGAAAAAAAAAAAAAAAGAAAAGAACATAATTGTCATCTGCAAAATTTGAACTCGTTGGATGCACCCGTCCGATATAAGTGTCTCGCATACGTTTCTCTTTTTAGAATCCAAAACCATCCCCGACACAATTGATCGCTTGCTCGTGCGAGAGGGAGAAAGCGAACGAGATCGATTGTAATCGTCGGAAATATGTGTCAATTTTTAATGTATCATACAAATACGTTGTAGTCGATAAACGATTTTAAACGGCGTCTCACGTGAAGTGACACGAAAAAAAAATTCGTGCCATACCATGATCCGTCGTTTCGTCGAGAATGACATTCTCACGAAAGAAATATCGCTCTACTATATACGCTATAGCCATTACTATACAATATTATGCTAAACTACAAGGTATACGATGATGTGAAGCTGAAGCTGTACGGCATAAGGTTTCACTCTCCCGGCACATTTTGACGTTTTGTATTTGTCGAATGTATACATTCATTGAATTTTTTTTTTTTTTTTTTTTTAATTGGACTTGTCATTATCACTTTTACATTCGCGACTGAATTTTTTTCAGCTCGTTATTTGTTCGTAACGACGATGTTATCTTCGCTAAAAATACCGCGAATAACGTAGATTCCGTGCCAAGTAGCATAAATTTTGAAGTAAGCCGTAATTACGAGCGAATGTGATTTAGATTTTAATTAATTATATAATTATATACATATTAAATATTAAATTATATTTTATCGTTTAGGTATACGGATGACTACTATAGTAACCAAGATGATTACGATTATGACTAAAAGTTGGTAAAAAAAAAAAAAAAAAAAACGTTAATTTGAGATTACATAACGATTCAACCGAAAGCAGATGGTTTAACATATACCGGGTGTGCGCTATAATTCACTAAATCATGACAAACGTAAATCATGCTGGTATACGTGCTATTTTGCTTTTGATACACATCGATATATTTTATATTCTTAAAATGCATTTACGAAGTGACTTCATTACGATGCGACGGGTTTCCCGGTGCAATTTTTATATGCATGATTTTACACAAAAGCGTTTATATCACGAAATAGTTTATCAATGCGCATCGCGCATAATTTACAATATCCATGAACGAAGGAGGTTTCTTGTTAATTACACGTCCGCAATTAGCGTGACTGGCTCCGTCCGCCGTTAGTATTTACTTGAAATAATAATTTACTTTTTATTTTGGTCAAAAGTCATAGCACAACTCGAATAAAGCGTTCCGTACGTCAGGAAAACTGTCGCAAAGAATATATATATACATATAATAGAGATAAAAGAAAGTTCCGAAGAAGCGAAAAGATATGCGAAAAATCAGTGGAAAGTTTCAGCGTGGCTGACATGTTTTCTGGCGTTTCTTGTAGTTTGCAAAAATGTAGTTTTTCCGAAAAGCATACCCGATGAGCGCCTAACGAGAAACACCTCATTTTATCATATTGTCTGAGCAACCAGGTGCTACCGACATTTATTCGCATTATTATAATTACGAGTTCATAACTGATAAGCAACGGCGCCATGCTGACATTACAGTTAAAAAAAATTGCGTGCCAAAGTGACCCCCAGTTATAAGGGAATGAACGATGTTCTACGGAAGGAAGATATACGAGAGGCGTAAGCTGCTTCAGATGTGAAACGTACGATCAGATTTTTTCGTTTGTGAACAATTGCGCGACTCGGTTTCTTACATTTCGGACCGAGTTTTTAATCTTTGGTTCGTTAACTGATCTGTAAAAAAAAAAAAAAAAAGAAGTATCTTAGGCATTAAAAGCACTTTTATTTTAATACTTAAGATACAATTAGGTATATTTAAATTTTATTTAATAAGTTTAATGTAGGCGTCATTTGTCGTTTTGTGATATTTCCCTTTAAAAAAATCTCAAAGTTTTAACGAAGGTTATAAATCTCACTACAGTTCACAAACGTAGAAAAATTTTTATCTGATCATTCGCTTTCGCATTTGTTGCAAGCGTAAAACTAGTTGTTACAATCTTTTAACTGTTGAATTTTTGCTGTAGCAGTAAGTGTCTTAACGTATACCTTATATAAACTACACGATAATATATTCTATATTAATGTTTCTTAGAATTAAATTTAACATACCGGATGGGCGTGTCTACGATGAGTTTCATCGCTTGCGTCTTAAGTGAAAATTGAAACGCTCTTTTAAGTGCTCGTAGTTGGAATTTGCGAAACAAAGCAACGCAGTTACTTATGTCATCACGAGATTTTATCGATGGCATCAAGAAGATAAAAAATTATAAGGTCAAGTGTTTCGGTGTAACCTTTTAAATGACAATGTAGCTTAGAACTGGTGATATTTCTCCAGAGTAAAACTAAAGTCATTTCGAATAGGAGTTTCTCAGGCTTTTATCCGTATCTGTAGACAATTATAGTTACCATATTATTTTCGTTATTAAAAAAAATTAAATAATACATTAAGAAAAAATATTTAGACATAATTAACTTTTATATTCGGTTAAAATCCGCAAGGCAATGAAAAATTTGTCGAGAAACGTTCAACCGGTTATCTTAAAAATTAATACAATCTAAATGTGATAATATATTTGCTATTAAATTATGACATAACAATTACATTATAATTAATTAACACTGCGCGAAAACGTACGAAGAACAAAAAAAAAAGAAAAAAAAAAATAAGCAATTTTGAGAGTCCGTATTCTGAATGATGATGGCTACGAGGGTGATCTGAATATTCGCATTATAACATCTTTTTTGCAAAATATTGATCGGCTGAACGAGTACAAAACGATTAGAAAATCGACATTGTCGAGATCTAATCGAAATTAAGATGAAAATAGATATGTAATTTTTTAGATTAATTCTTTGCGCTAATTCCATTATTTTTGGTGTCACTACTTCTCATATTAAATTTTACGTTTCCAAGATAACACTGGGAACATAAATAATATTCTGTAACAAAGATAAATATTAATAATTATTTGAATTATGAAAAAATATAGAACCAAGACGTTTACATTTATATATGTCTTTACTCAATTTTTCTTTCTTACAAATAACGCTTAAGCGCAAAGAATTAAAAAAAAACGAACAAATCATGTCACCCTTGCTGATCCCGACAAGAATTTCGAATAAAAGTGCGAATCCGCGTTTTGCTTGCCAAAAAATAAAGACTCTTGCGCTCTACGCATAATATATACACACAAATATATAATTATATAAATGTACGTGTATGTGTGTGAGTGTGCCTAAAGATTTTTTCCTCGGATTAATCTCTTAAACTTTCTATGTCATTGTCTTTCTCTCTATCTCTCTCTCTCTCTCTCTGTCTCTTTATCCTATGCTCTCAAATCACATGTTGCAATTGTAAACGATTTCAAATTACATGGCAGATTCACGATGCCTCGTATCCGTCGCCACGTCATTGGGTTAATTATTAAAATCATCTTATTAAGATATACATAATATTAAGTTTTCAATTTGCTTCCGCCTATGCTGAGAATAATAATATCTGTAATAATATAAATTACAGAGTTGAGAGCTACATTTCATAAATTTGATAACTTAAAAATTTGCTATTATTTTCTCTATAAATATTTATTATTATAATTAAAGTCTTTAGTAGAAACCGACTATTTTTTTATTTGCAATATAGATTGGTACGGGGTGTCGAAAAGCAATTATTAATTTGGATAAAAGCGAAGAGAAGAGATTTAATCATTTATCTCAGCCCTTACCCGATAAGTTTCGCAAGATATCTTTTTATTGTATCTTTATCTTAATTAAGAGGTTCAGAAGCATGTTGAATTACAAAACAAAAATGTGTTTTTGTTGTATATGGACCAATTGTCTTATATTACAAAAATAAGCGAAGGAAATCATTGCTCAATTAATTGAAAGTTACCTAATTATATGATGTAATTTGATCATCCATAGGCATTCCAAAAATATATGTATAAATGTAGAAACACGATCACACTTTCATTGATTTCCGTCATAAGCATCTTACACAAAGTTGCGTTATCGGCTGAGGGCTGGTCGCATTAATTAACGATTGTCTCTCTGTGTTCCAACATAATAGTAGATATTCCGTCGATCGTTCCTCTTTATAAAAAGAAAAAAAAAGAAAAAAAAACATTATGCAGCTACTACGCAACGCACGCATTCACGATTTCGACTCGAGACACCGCGAGCGATCTCACTCTTTTCTGTAAAGTATACGAAAGTAAACGCGCGTTCCAATTTTTGCCTCCAGAAAAAAAGAAGGCAAGAAAATCAGAGGCATTATACATCAAATACTCGTCTACGAACTCGCGCTTGAATATTTTTTTACGATTTTATGACCTAAGCATTCGGCGTGACGCCGAAAACGTAGGTACATTTTACGGGTTTACGTGATCGACTTGAATCGATCGCGGTAAATTAATCTTATGACGGTAAGGGGAATTATATAATAAAAGCGAGTCGCTCTGCGGGAATTATAACTTTTACGTGTGATAATGAATGATGATGGTCTCAAAAGTAAATTCCATTAACTTTGTGAAATTATTATATTAATTTTCTTTTTATTTAATCTTGTTTTATTTCTCTTTATTTGTTCTATGACCAAAATAATTTTGATAATTAAAACATAAATTACGAGAAACAATTTTACTATCGGTTACTCTTCTAGAACATCGAATTGTTTCGTCACGCGTTTTTATGTATACGACTGTTGAAATGTGTGTGCATGCGTGCGGATGTACCTGCTTATATGTAATGATCTTAAGGAACTAATTAACAAATAAATAGTTAAACTTGTCGTCACCATTGTGATTTAAGATAGTAGAGAAACCCATGCAAGTCACTCAATAGTGCAGGTGCAATTGATAGTGCTACGTTTAAATAATACATACTAAAATTTCATTAATTAAATTAAATAAACTAACAAACCATCGTTAGAATGACAATGATATTATAAACTCATGGCGCATAATTATGATACAAAAAAAAAAAAAAAAAAATAGAACGTATATTTTTATAAGCAATTATAATTTTATAATTAAAAAAAAATTTTTTTTATTTAAACATAGATAAGTATTTGCTTTACATTCTGTTCTGTGACATTGTATCTATTATAATTCGGTATAATTTAGTTGTGCTTTTGAAATAATAATCTGAAAATTTTATATAGCGATATATTGTATAGTTTGCACCTGCATGGAGGACTCTTGCAGGGAAAACGTTTACCTGTTTGTATAGCCAAGGTCGTCATTTGTCTTTGGCATGATAAAAATCTTAATAAAGGTTTCATTAAAATATTCTTCATAGAATAATATTTCCTTGTCCATCACTAAATCTCTATATTGTCTTGTGACGTTTTTGCCGTTCTCTTTTGCTTCAGTTTTCCTTGACATTCATTTTGTTATTGGACTGATAAGTTACATTCATTCTGTAAAAATAAAATAATATCGAGTAGCAAATTAAATATTTTTTTTATCGCATAACTATAACATAAGAAAAAAATTTACTGCAAGACTAAAAAAAAATTTTATTAATTTGTACGACTTTCAATGTGAGATTTTAAATTTAAAAATCTTTTACAATCATTTTATTAATTAGTACATTTTTGCATACTGCGTTGTATGACTTCACGAACAGTTTAGCCAGAAAATGAATAACACATTCCGTGTGCAGTTGCATTGGCAACCGTTGCAATTGGTGTCTACGATGGCGTTGGCCTGCTCCCCTTCTCTGAGTCTCTTTCGACCACAGACAAGAGAAGCAGTGGAGGCTACGGATAGTTGAGATAGTAGAGGCCGCGTCAGTGCATAGGCACGAGCTGTGCGGGCTGTGCCGTCGAGTGGGGAATGACGCGTTGTTCGACTTTTTTTATCTTATCGTTTTTCACGTCGCCTTTACCTTTCACGTACGCAAACGTTGATAGTGCTACGCAAAAATCAAATTTGCATTTGGTAAAACGCGATCCAGCATTTTGCAGCTTGAGCATTCTAAAAATATACTCCGAAACATCGAGCTCCACGAGGAGAAAGGAGCAGGCTCGCGCTCACAAACTGTGAAAACTACAGTTCGCTTATTGTGTTCGTGTGTCTGTGATCGACAATGTGTGTGCGTGTTGGAGCATACGCGCGCGTCTTTCTCCGCTTGTTGCCGCGCGCGCAAAGTGTCTCTTTAACTCGTTAAATGTTTTCTCAGCCAATACGTACTAGGCCCATATTTCTCGTTTAAAAAACTCGTTTTGACCTGAAGTTCATAAAATTGTAATTTTAAAACGGTGTATTTTATTCGACATATTTTAAAGCAATAATAAGTAACGTTAATTTTTATCAAATTTTTGTATTAAAAAAAAAAATATTCTTATTTACAAAATAACAAAAAGTTTAAAAAATTTTCTTTACTTTTCATGATTCATTCGTGTAAATGCATGGAATTTGCATAAATACAAACGTGAAAAATTATACAGATAGTGTATGTAATTATATACCGGCTAGTATAAGAATAATGAGTCATATGCTAATGAAAAAAAATATTGTACCCAGAGAGTGAACGGAATACAAATGAACGATTGGAAAATAGACGCGAACTTGAGTAGCTGTAGTTCGAAGAAACTCTCGTTCAAATGAGAAAAAAAAATATAAATGCTGTGATTTTAAATAGTGAACTCACTGTGAGAAAACTGGAGCAGTGAATTTTAACCATTTAAGAAAAAAAAAAAGAGCTGCAGGAAGGGACGACCAGTACCGTGACGGTGACAACTACGAGGTAGGTTTCATGACCTCTCTATTTTCCGTTTCTTCACTAGCGGACGAACAAACGGAATTCGTAATTTCCGCAATTTCCAATTAAGTACCGTTCTAAAAAAAAGAAAATATAATTTTTAATCGTATAATACTACGTGCCATACATGTTCAATGATTTTGAAAATTTTATTACATCTGTTAAGATAGGTTTATTAATTTGTATGCGCAGAAACGCTAACTTTTTCTCATGTCTCGTGTATGAAACTAGACTTCCACAGGTGTTTTTGACATACAGAATAATTAATGACAATGTATGCAAACTATCGGTGACGCGCTGTGAAACTCACATGATGCGTCTTTAATTACACGTCAATGCAACACTTTCTACATGTTTTATAATGAGTTATGTATCGCAAATAAACTAAATTATATCTTACAAATAATATTTGCGTAATTAAATAATTTATCATATAAAAAAACTGTCACAATCTTAACATTTGTAACATAATGCCAGTTAATTAAAGCATTTTTAATATTTATTAAATTATATTGAAAGGCGTTTCGGATATAAAGTGTCATCAAGACTTGTTACCTTAATCAATCTTCCGTTGCAACACTGATCTACTTCAAAAGTTATTCTTATCTTGATGAAGATTTGACATGTTAGAAGATAAGAAGTCACTTATCATTTATACCACGGACGAGAAGCTGGTATGATAATCGTGGTTTAATCGTGAATCATAATTTTCGTTGGAACTAGCACGTCACAGACACTTCTTTATTTCAAAGATTTATCTTCACATCTCATTGCTCTGCGTGGTTATTTTTCTTCTTTCTTTAAGAAAGATAATTCGTAATAGTCTAAAAAAAGAATAAATAGAATATGTAATAAAATCTTTGGTTTCTAGATTAATTTAACTTTAAGTTTCTTGGACAATCTATTGTTGAAAAATGTCTTTTCCGTTTTTAATTAACAGATTATTTTAAGTACAATTATAAGATAATAAGTAAAATGAGATAATACTGTCTGACGTACAGTTAAAGTACTGATATGGAACGATGGATGTGATATTCACTCGTTAGTCAGTTGAAATATGCCGGAAACTATGGGCGTCGGTATCGGCTTTCGGAACGATGATTCACCCTGGGACAATTCGCAATTTCCTTTCTGTTTGCGTCGCTCATTTATTTTATCGCGCGCTCAGTACAGGAAAATAACAATTTGATTAGTTCTGAAAATAAAAAATAGGCGAGACTCGGTTAATTAAGCCACAAGCGCTTTTCAATTGAGATACAAATATAGCTTTTTTTTTTTATACAAATACCTGTTTTTAATACTATTAAATCAGTTATTAATTTAATTATTATTATATTTTTAATACGTACAGGTAATCCAGATAAAGTGCAAGGAAAAAGTTTTCAATCCAAGTTTGCATTAATTTGAGTGGCAAAGAGTCAGAGAAGTGTTCTTGTGTCAGGACCAATGGGTTAACATATCGTAGATTTATTTTACTGGAGTGATATTACGCAGCGGAGGATTAATCTGCGTGATGGAGGTGAAGCCAGTACCAAAGCCACGATCAGTAGTGACTGAGAGCAAACCGATACCGGCACCTCGAAGACTCTTGCCAACGACTACCTTGCCATCGACTCATTCCAGTAGTCCGACCAGTGAATCCGGCCACTCTGAAAAGAGTGACGATTTGAAGTCAAATAGCAGTACCACCAATGAGAATACTCGTGGCAACCACGAGTTCTTTCGTAATCTCAGTACGAGCTCACGTCAATTGAAGGATGAGATCTCGGAGAAGATGACAGTAAAGGGACGTGCCGTTATCTCCAGCACGCGGAACGCCAGCATTCGGCTGGAGAAATCGGTAAAAAATCTATTGACTCGGAGACTGTCGTCTTTGAATCAGGACGACGTGGTCGATCAAGGTGTCCAGAAAAAGCTTAAAGATCCAGTTGAGGAGAACAGATGCGTATCCATGCCGGCAGACAACATCTTCAGTAGCATCTCATTTTACAGTCCTCTGAGTAGCAATCTGAAAAGTATGAAGAATGAGGAGGATTTATCCACCGATGGCAGACACAGCCCGCCGCCTCCAGTTTATCCACCACCTCCACTTCCGGATGAATCTATTTACGACGAATTACAATCCGTCACTTCGGGAAGTAGCGGTCAATATGACACACTCAGTTCTACGGTATCCGACAAGATCGAACGAGATTTTCCCGACTTCAACAACGTCAGCTTTACGCGGAATCAGGTAAAATCTCCTTAATTATTTTTTTATTCTCTTTTTTTTTAATTCTATACAAAAATGTTGTCGATATTATTACATTAGATTAAATAAATACAGAAAATTTTTTTTTTTAATCTTTCTTCTTTACAGGCTAGTGATTCTGATCAAAGTTTAAATTTGTCTGATGTTAATGTAAATATGTCGCTTGACAAGTCTGAAAACTCTATTAAAAGGCTGTCGAGATCTGATTCTTGGACTTTCTACGATGCAACACCAGGCACAAAAGTTGAGAATGTCGACGAGGTGGATAGAATATTCAGTGTAGAAGAAGAAAGCTTAGAGAAAATCTTGGAAAAAAAAATGTTACCAATAGATAGAACTTCTTGTGCGTCTTTCGAGAGTCAGGCTTCCATCCAAAACTCTCTCTACGAGAACTTGTCGCCACCGAAAGTTGATTGTCGACAACAACCAACGACAGTTCGTTCGGACACCAGATTCCAAAGCAGCAAGTCTGTACTTTTTGAATTCGACCCGTTTGCAAAAACATCTGAAAATGAAAATGTTTACAGTAATTACGAGAACAATGATTTGATGCTGTTGGAGACTTTGTTAGCTACTAATGATAGCGCCGACAGTACAGAATTTCGTGAGAATGCTGAAGAGGAGCAGGATGACGAAGACTTAACTCCTAGCATTAATTTGACACCTCCGGAACCACCAAAGAGATATGATTCTCTTCCCAAGAACGAATATGACGTGGCGGAAGGTGTAGAGCAACCCGACAAGGTTCAAGTTTTGGGTAAAAATCCGCCTCTCTTGCCAAAGCTGGCGCATTTGGTAACTAAAAAACAGCCCGCTGTTCCTCCAAGGAAACCTTCCATGAAGGGTCCTCCACTTCCTCAACCAAATGCGAGTACAGGTATAACAACAACGACACTTGCCAATAATGACGAAGAGAGTGTTATTAATCCTTTGTCAGTGACGCCGAAACTTGCCGAGGATCGCAAAGTGGGCGTAATACAAAAATTAAAAAAACTGGGACAAGAATCTACAGTACATGCTATTAAGCCTAATGTGATCAGTTTCGTAAAGAGTGGAAGTAAATTATTATCCAGGACTCGCGAGCACATTGGTGAGTCTGGCTCGAGGTCACATCGAATGGAGAGGCCGAAGGTGAATGCTCCACACAATCCGGTCACACACAGGGGAATAGTGTATAGGTAAAAGAAAATATATGAACATGAATATATGCGAAACTTTTGAGCCTCTAATCCAAAAATTATTTTTACAGAGCTAATATATCACCGTATTTGATTAATTTGTTTTTAGTCTACGAAAAGATTGCAATCTTTTAATTATAAAGCATTTTAAAATTGAAGTGCAATGAACTTTAATGGTTAGAAATAATCTTAAATTGTACGGGCATATTGATTGAAATATTAATTAGAAATATTGTTATTTTCTATGGAGGCCTGGAATGGGCATCGAGAGGACCAAGGACCTCGTACCGAGAATGGCAGTATTACTTGATCGAAAATTATCGTTCTACAACGACAAGAGCATGACTACGTTGAAAGAGGTCGTGGAATTAGATACAGTATACAGTATTCATCTTCTTCAGGATGTTAAGTGAGTCTATTATTTTATTGTACTATGTAATTTTTACGATTTCTTTGCACATTTTTCTAAAAATTTGTTTTATTCCATTGTTATCCCAAATTATTTTATTTAATTTATTAAAATAAAATTATCCATTATAAACAAATCTATTTATTGTTTAGAGCAACCAGATTTATCTTTCTAATTTTTTTTTGATATGCATGCAAAAAAATATTATTTTAATTGAAATTCAGTAGCTTACCATTATTCGAATAATAAAGTGACTCACTCGTGTCAGTACATTTACGTCCAACTCCGACTTCAAGTATTAACGCCGGACAGACATTCCCCCCCAAGCTTATAATGCGCTCTCTTTCTATTCCACACGAGATATCTCAAGGTCTTCTTTGTTAAACGAGAAGAAAAGGATTTCTTGAGAGAGCATCGTTTCTTGATATGTTAATCTGATAATAATTACATTATAATGTTATATATTAAATACATAATTTAATTATTATACATATATTAAAAAATTTTTTTAAGAATAATTTATAACTATGTAATATATAAAATATTTTAATTTGCGTATTATATCGTACATAAATGGGATGACAAGTTCTTTACCTGCTTTCCTCTGGAAAATGATCAAGTCTTGATGTAACAATATGATTCTCATAAATGTGCAATTTTCTTCGCCTCGTATGTAGCTAATCAGTATTTAACGCTACATATCTTTACTTCCTTTTGACTCATCATATGATTGGAACGCCATATGTAGTTAGCTCATCAGCTGGTCACTCGTAATTACTTGATGGAGACATTTCGAAATGTGTGCAGGACCATGGACGGTGAGACAGTGCAATGCATAGCGATTAGTGGCTCAGGTAGACCGAGCGTGCACATTTTCTATGCAAAAGGTATCGCTGAAAGACGTATCTGGGCTCAGAGAATCCTCGAGGCGACTACGCCGATCTTTCCCACGAAGTACACCGCCGAATTCACCAGAGCAGGTTGGGCTTACTTAAAGGTACATATAAAACAAAACAATGTAATAAAATCAAAGCTTTTAAATAAAAGAGCAATAAATTAATAAAATAATAAATAATAAATGTATCTGTAAAATTTTTGATTAGTCATTAAAAATTAATCGTATTTATTGTTACAATTTTATATTGATCTATTATTATAAATTGCAAGCCTTCCTCAGTTGTTTTAATAAGGTACGTTAAATTTTATGTATGTTTTTCATACACAGATATTTTAGAATATCAATGTCTTATTATTCACCGCTAAAATGCTTAGGCTTGTGAAAGCTGCAACCTATATGCTTTGATATGCAAATTCTTTCTTTACAGTTTCACAAACGTTAATGCTGAATATTTTACGTTTCCATTGTTACCGTAATATTCTCACATTTTTCTTTTAAAAAAAAAAAAAAAAAACGTAACTATTTTTATATTATTTTGTACAATTGTCGTTTTTTTGTATTTTTTTAGGAAGGTATAACAGGTATCTGGTTTCCAGCTTGGGTTCTTTTACAAGAAAGGACGTTAATTTATACGAAATCTTTGGAATCAACACTCGGCGTGAATTTTGAATCCTTGGATTTGCGAAAAGCGCGCTGCATCGGTAAGTTGTAAATAAAAATTTAAAATATTGTAATTTAAGTTATTACAAATGAGATGTAACACTGTGACATTGCAGTATTACGAGATCAAGAAGGACCGATTTCTGGAAACGGAATCGTTCCAGTAGTAGTTGCGGATGCTGGAGGTAATGGTGCCCTACACATTGCCACGTCAGGAACCCCTGAAGCGACTGGTTGGCGACATGCGCTGTACCAAGCAGCTACAAACTGCGGCCCTGCTTTAGACCAGCAACAGATTACGCAGGACAACGTGCCCGTCATCTTAGAAAAATGCGTCAACTTCATCTATGCTCATGGTGATTAATGAATCATCATTTTGTATGGTCGAATGAAAATAACTTCATAGTTATATATGCGTTTGATAACATTTATAATTGACTGTCATTATTTTCTCAGTTTTCACGAATGACTATCCTAAAAATAATTTATAAAAAAAATAATTTTCACATTTTTAACTCGTTTCTTAATATATAATTATTATCTCTCCGTTATATAATCAATTACATACTACAAAATATATTATTATAATAAAATTTGAATTTATCTTATCGCTATTTTTTTTTAATAATGACATAGTTAAAATGTTATGTGATTAAGCTTCACTAAACATCTTATAAAATGTTATCTTTCAGGTATGATGACAGAAGGCATTTATCGTCGCAGTGGCTCGAGTAGTGCCGTAGTAAAACTATTACAAGCTTTCAGACGTGATGCATGGGCCACACAAATAACACGAAATTTATACACAGAACATGATGTTGCTACGGTTCTTAGAAGATTTCTTCGAGATTTACCAAATCCGTTGTTTCCTCCTAATATACATGACCGACTTTGCCTTGCCTCAGGTAACAGAATAATGAAATTTTGATAATTGTATAAGATATTAAGAAATTTACTCTTCTTTCTGTAGAATCAACAAGCGAAGAAAATAGAGTGGCAACTTATCGAAAATTATTATCTACTTTGAATTCTATAACATCAGCGACGCTTCGCCGAATCTTAGCGCACCTTCACGGTCTTAGTCAACAAAGTGCGAGGAATTTGATGACTGTTGAAAACCTTTCAGCAGTTTGGGGTCCAACGTTAATGCACGCTGGCGAAAACAGTGCTGAAGAATGGAATCGAACGGAAACCAAAGTCGTTGGTGATCTTATCAGATTATATCCGAAACTTTATCAGTTATCATCAGCAGACCTAGCTAAGGAGGCGAAGATGCTAGAGATTCTGGAAAAACATCACGTGTCTAATAATGGATTGCGAGGCGCGCCCTCAGGAGATCTTAAAATTTGGATATATATCTTGTCACCAAATGGAGAGTGTGTGAACGTCACTGTAAGAATCTTTCTCTGATATCAGTGAACAATTTTGCAATGAGTAATATATTACCTAATTTATAACCTAAAAGTACTTTTAAGTTACAAAACTAATAAATGAAATTTATCTGCAATATAATCTGATGTTTAATTTCAATTAATTAATCAATTACTTAGATCGGGCCTCAAAAAACTGCATTCGACGTGTGTCGAGAGCTTGCTGAGAAAGCTAACCTACCATCTCACGAGTTGTGTCTAGAAGAATATACCTTGTCTGGCATGTTGGAACGACCATTACACCACAGTGAACGTGTCTTGGAAACAGTGGCAAGATGGGGATACTGGGAGTCAGATGACAGAAAAGATAATGTTCTTGTCCTCAGGAAAGACCGACTATATAAGGATATTGTGCCTTTGGTAAGTTTATTAAAAAAAAATAGAAAAGATCAATACAAAGTGCCTGATGTATCCTGATAAAATTTACTGTTAACACAGCCTAGAGTCTAAACATATAAAAATTATTTTATGTTTCTACATGAATCAAATCGCGTGACAGACAAATAAGAAAAAACGCGACCCGCATGCACAGCAGAAACAGGATATAGTCCAATTGAAATTAATTATGTTTCTTTTCCCACTTTCTTTCTATTTCACTCTTTATTTTTTTTTATGCAGGTAAAGCCGCCTATGACAATCTCTGGAGAATTAAAGTTTGCAGATACCAAAACAAAGAACTTGAAGAGTTATCTCTTTGAATTTAGTCAAGCAAAACTCTGTTGTTACAAAGATAAAGTATATTCTGTGAAATTTCATGAATGGAAGATAGAAGATATTATTTGGTATCTGGGACATGAACCTAAACGCAATCCACAGATGGGGTATATATACATATGTATATAACATGTTATATATTATAATTTAATTAAAAATAAAAAAAAACTTATTAAACTATCTGCTTTTCTTACAGTTGGTCAATCACATTTATTACAAAAAATAAAAAACCAACAAGGTAAAAATATTACTAATCTTGTTAACAAATAATAAACTTGCCTCTTTGCATATAGTTCAGTGAAACAAATATTCATAAATTTAATTAAAAATACATTTTTGCCATGATGTATGTAACTGAAGTTTAATTACCTTTCAGATGTAAAGACAGCCCATATTTTGGAAATATTTTAGCAGGCACATCCAAAGATGAACAATACAGATGGTTAGCAGCTATGCTTTTTGGAGAGTACCAATTAAATCTCAGAGCTTCTGCGCTGAATCTTATGGATCCATGACCAATAAAAATCAATTAACCCACTTAGTGCCTCCAAAGTGATTAATAAGTGATATTTTCTTTTCTAGAAATCATGTTAAGATAAATATAAATATGTGTACAGTATCAAATGAAAGAACTGATTAGTTGTACATTTTATAACTTATGATTTTTTAATTTTTTAAAACATAGTATCTTAAGTAGAAACGTGATTAGAAATACTGTGAAAATCTGCTGTTATAATTAACAGGATAATAATGTAGTCTTCAACAAATTATGATGCAATTTATGCCATTCAGAAAAAGAAAATTAACAAAAAAGTTAATGAAATAGATTATAAAATATTGTTTAACTTATTTTTAATATAAAAGATATATTCTGTAATGTAATTTTGTCAGTTTGGACATATATTATTTTGCATTGCAATCACAATTGTTATACATATTTCTAACATAGTTCGTGTAAAGTATAAATAAATATCAAAATAAAATATAAAACGCAGATTTTTACATTAAATCGGAAAATGAAGAAAAGTCGCTAACAATAGCACAATGACTGAAATTGAAATTTATTTAAAATCCATTTCATGCAGTTGATAATATTCTTCAACTTGAAAAACATAAGAATAGCTTGCACTATGCAAAATGCGACGAAAGTCGTGTACAAATTAACGTTACAGTACAAACCTTCATAAATTTTACTAAAAATTCGACGAAAAAGCAAGAGATCAAGACAAGCCAAAAATTGTTGAAAAAATTCAAGTACGTGTACTTACACGAAGTGCTGTGGCCTGTAACTGCTGCACGCCGTCGATCATGTTTGCCAATCGCTTAATTCTAATCCTCTAATTGCAAGCGGTTTTAGGGATATCCTAGAGACGACTTCATTTTTACGTAGTTGGCAGCGCAGTGTTCAGAGAGAGGTAGTACGTCAGAGCGATCAGAGCCTCTGATTCAGAGGTCGGAACTTTCACCTAACCAAAAAACATCTAGTTAGCCGGTGTCTGACTCGATGAATGAGTTAGATGACTCGAAAATGTAGTTACAGAGGTAAATTGTATCAGAGAGAATCAGAAAGCGAGGCGGATAGTATTCTCTGGTTCGTATTTATGTGTAAAGCCGTCGGTGAACTTACACGGCGTCGGTATAGCAGCGTCGGTACGACAGTAAGAAAAATTAGAATGCCGTACAAGTTCGCCGACGGCTTCAGGATTTCCTCAAAACTAAAATCGGTGTCAAAGATCGTTCGCAGCCGCATTTGTCTATAAATTGCGAATCGTTTAACGGACGCGGATATCATTGAGATAACGACGGGGAGTATCGTCAGTGCCGCACATTTCGCGCAATCTTCGGAGGAGGAATCTCACCGCGGTCATACTGTCCCATTTCCTGTCGGATCGTATTGGCACCGTAGCTCCGATGACGAATGACGGGCGTTTAAGGCGGACATTAGTTACTCTTAAGAAGCAATGGTACGGAGGAGATACCGGTCCGAACCATAGCTTCCGCGGTGGCCATCAGTAAAAAATTCAATCGACAGAGACTACCTGGCGGCCGATATTAACGACCGGCAATCGAGAGGGTCGCTGTGGCGAGTGCGTGATTATTCAAAAAAAAAAAAAAAAAAAAAAAAAAGCAAGAGGTAAAGACAGGGTCGGATACATGTAAAACATAATGGATTTTACGTTTGTTAAATAATCCTGTTAAATAAGAATGCGTCGCAACTGTTTAAAATTACACGGTGCAGTTTGCTACGTCGTGTTTTTAGTTCTAAAAAAAAAAATTTGATTGATTATGTTTTTACAGGAAGTTTTCTAAGGTTATTAGTTTCGAGCGCACGCGAGAACTCGTCATTCGCTCCTGAAGATGAGGAAAAAAAGAGGAGAGAAACCTTGCTCGCGCGCGCGACAGCGGGACAGAGCAAAAAGGGGATGCGGATGATGATGAGCTCCGGGCTGATACGAGGCCAGGTTGATGCGAACGATGTATCACCATCCGGGAAATTAATGTTGAAATATAGGCCTGGATGAACGATACGCGGAGCTCGACTGGGGCCAATGAGGACCAACAAGGAAGAGCGCAGTGGCGAAGAAGAGGATTGTACGGCGGCAAAGAGTGGAGGGGAAAACGAGATTGTTACGAGATCGATTAATGAATCGTCGGACGAAATAGACGAGAATACCGACGTAACAAATTGGACAGAGAGTTGAAGAAATGAGTGATGAAAGAGAGCAGGCTGGACGAGCGATTGGAAAGCAAATGTGAATGTGTGAGTTTTTGTCACAATTAATTGCGAATAACGCTTTATTTATCTTCCATATATCATTGTTTAGTTAGACCGCCACCGGATTGGCAATGCGTCAAAATGCATCGGCGCTTTGTTTGCGCAATTTAAATTATCGCATTCCAGGTTCTCCACCGAAGAACATCCTTACTTCAAACCGTGTCTTTTTGACAAAACCGATTCTTTGAGGATGAATTCTCTCCGCGGGACAAAATCCTGATTAACATGAGACAGAACGGTTGTGCGACGACGAAGAGTCGGTGGGTGAGGGAGAAGGTGGGTTCAAGGATGCAGGATGCGCGGAGTAGCTGAGAGAGAAAGAGAAAGGAGATATGTAAGATGATAGTGAGATATGTCTAAATACATAACCGTGACATGTGATGGACGTGTTGCGGCCGCTGTCTACGGGGGTCTCGACGTGCGGGGGCCTGGCCGAGGCCCGCGGCACCCCGCTACGCGCTATGCATCAACACCCGGGATCCATCCTATTATACCTCATCAAAACAACAAACACGCCTTCCACGTTAAACCAACATCCTTTTGTTCCCATCGAATCCCGCGTATCCATCAGGATCGCCGCGCGAAGGGTACACGTCAGTGACGCGATCTCTTCGACGGGGGGTCCTCGCGGCGCTGTGAGGGCCGCACGAAGGAGAGGAAAGAGCGCGAGGAATTCGAGGAGAGACCTCGTGAAATGTTATTAATGCCGCGGGGTCAGAGGGATAAGCACGCTCGGGAAACGTCCTCCTGTAGATTTGTACCTGTCCTCGTCTCGTCTCGCGCAAGAAACGAACGACGAAAGACGTTGATCCGTGGTATAGAAGTGCATGCTGCGATATAAATAATCCGGGTGCTCACCGGCAAGCACCCGGCGAGTAAGGAGGGCCCCCGGACCGAACGACGGGTTTGGGAAAATTGGTCATCGACTCCGGAATTCTCCTGAGTTATTTCGTCGGAGCGAAACCGCTCGCGGCCATTTCAATTTGTAGAGACAAAGAGATTTATGCCACTCAAACGGTGTGTGATAGTCGCGAGGATACGGTATCGATTAATAAAAGATAGTAGGAACCGGTAAACCCGTCGGCGCACGAAATAATATTAATATTATTTAAAATTTAGGATTAATAGTACAGATATTTATATTAATGTTACGTGACACTTTAGTTAAAAAATTAATTGATTTTTGTAAAACATATTTGATTGTTTTAAGGACATAGTCTACTTAGTATTGTAGGCCGTGTTTAGATGGCAGCATATAATACTTACATGATAAAGTCTAACTTGAACCAAATAGAGCCCGAAGTGGGCCTAAGAATTTAATTTTTCAGAAAATTAAAAATTGTTATCGCATAAATTTGAGATTGTATTCACACGGAGTTGATTTCATATATGCAAACGCTAGAAATAGATTTATGTGTCTCGCCTAGCAATACCTTGAAATAAAATAACGCATAAATATTTATAGGTGCCCGGATCGGAGAGTCAATTCTTGATGTATAATCACGGGGATGGATAATCGCGACTTTACTCCCCTGTAATTTCTCACGCTCTCTCGCGTCTCCGGCGAATAAAAGAGAGAAGTGAAATGACTTCTGAAAGTGTCCGAGCTGAGTCGATCGATCAACGATGAGGCTGTCGGTTGTGCCGAGAGCGGCTGACAGTTTATTGCCAATCATATACAATCGTAATCGAGGATGGCATCAAATGCGCGTGACCCCAATAATCCATAATGGCCTACTCGTTATGATCGACATGTCAATCTGGACACGTATCTTTCGACCACGTATTCTCCTTCCGTCATTTATTAGGCGATTAGGCACTTCGCGTCGCAGTTCTCACGCGACAGTATTTCCACCTGGTCATTAAGCTCTGGCGCAATTATTTTATCGATGGCATTCATTCCCGATGTGTTCATATTTTGTAAGTAACATGATCTTATTTATACTTTGAAAAGATACAAATTTTTATGGATTATCAATAATTACAGAAAAAACTCGCAATTACCTCAACGTGTATGAAATTAAGTGCAATCGCGACAGCTTTAAAAAAAATAAATAAATAAAAAACATGGAGAAGAAAATGTGAAAAAGAAGAATAACGCGAGACTACGACCGGTTATTTTTCCTGCCAATGTATCGTGAGTACTGATTAAATAACGCTGTATAGTTTACATTGATTAAAATATTTAACGCGCGCACGTGTGATACTTTGCGACGAGATATTTATCACGACGATCGCGCGCGTGCCTTCATACACTTGCCATCGTTAGAAAACTCATTCTAGTAAAGCGTTATGAAATGGAAATTATCTACGTTTTTTCATTAATTTTTTTAGATTGCTGCTACGCGATTTCATCCTCTGGATTGCAATAATGGCTTCGGTGTTGATTACATATTACTTCTGGAATTGCTCATCTTAAAGGGAGCGGAAATCAAATACGGAATTCAAACGCACTGGATTACCGGGTCGATGCAGAACATTAATTTACGACCAGTGACGTATTATTATTAATCACACATAATACATTATAATCAATGATAATGAATTCATACATAATTAGTAAAATAATATTGTGCGACAGTAACGTGGCAATTTGCAGCATAATATTTAATAATCTTTTACTCGCACATTTGTTTCGATCTTCGTTAAAAAAAATATGTATATATATGTGTGCAAACTAACGATCCCTAAATGCTTTACATATAATTATAATCGATGTATTGAACACTTTGATCAATTTAAAACGCCTCTCATGGGAGGTCGGTTTGGCTCGCGTTCGTTTCCCGTCAATCCGCCTTTGTTACTTCGGTCAGTCAGTGACGGCTGTTTGACAGTTTATTATTTGCACTTCTGCGCTCGCCCAGCGACATCTTGCTGATCGCGATTGTGCAAACAAAGGGTGCGACCGAGTCGACTGCATAATAACGGAGTGCATAGTAATTTGACGGATTAGACAACGGATTAGGCAGCAAATTGCGAATTTTTTGACGCAACAAAAATTATTTAACCGACGACATTTTTGCAACTTCGGTCTACCGATTTTTGGCAATATTAAGCGGCAGCCCAACCGCGCGGGATGAAAAAAAATTTGATACCGAAGCAAGGGTGCTTCCTTCCGCGTATGGAAATTCGCGGTATCAAATTCGGCGGTCTGATTTCCATACGCGGTGTCCGGGAGAGGAAGGAGGATGTTTACATAGGCAAAGCCAGCAGTTGCTAACGTATTTGCACGAGGATTTTCCCGACGAGTCGGGTCGCGGGGCGAATTGGATACTCCGTCGACTCCGCTCGCGTCGCCGACGAAGGGCGACGGCGGGTTCTGGATAAGGGTCGTAGGAGGGATCTTCTCCGTCCTCCGCGGCGAGTAGGAGAGAGGGACGAGAATAAAAAGGGGGCGAGAAATGGCGCGGATGCTTCATTACGCATGCACCCCCGGCGGAAGGGTCCGAGAGTGAGTGACTGACTGACGTACCTCCTCGTCACGCATACACTTACGCGAGTCCACGTGCGCGGACACGCCTATTTTGTCGAGTGTTAGGGGCTTGCATGCAGAAAACCGGTGGTGCGGTTGTGCACACCACCGTGTGGCACCACCGCGTCGTCGGTTTTCATTCTCGCAGAGCGCCGAAGGGTGAGCGCGAATTCCAGCGCAAAGGTACGGAAAAGTCTCGAGTGCGAACCTGGTCGTAATTGAATGCCGTAAAAATAATTGAGAAAAAAGATTTGATTTCGACGAGCGTAGAAATACGGCTGAAGAGAATAATACGGAGACGTTCGCCTTCGGCGTAAACCTCCTCCCTGTTTTCTTTGCTACCACCCTCTGATCCTTCAACCCTCGACAGTCTTCCTCGCCGTTTCCATCTCCCTCGCGGCGTCCTAATTGCACTACCCCTGGCAGCTAGTCACTTCACCATAATCTCTTGGGTAATGGGGTCCCAGTGTGCGCGAGCGCTCTCACCCCCTCGACAATCTCCCGTAAACGCGCGCGCGTAAACGCTTGGGGGGTCGCGATCGAAAACTTACTCTTTGTCGGTTCCGGCAGATTTTCGCAGAAATTGCTTTAGCGCGCGCGAACCTTTTCACCCCGAGGGTGGAAGTTGCGGACAAGTACCGTGGATCTTTCTTAACGCCAATTACGCACGCTGAGAGACACCTCCAGACGCCGCGGAGATAAAAGATGAAGAACGACTTTTTAGTCTCGCGATAAATCGTATCTGCCCTGTTTTAATCGAACATTTATTTTTACGTCATCGGATTTGTATTTTATTCTGATTTTTTTTTCTTTTCTTTTAATCAAAATCTTTGCATATTGAAATAATTAAAAGAAAACCTAAAGATTTTTTTCTTCAAAGTGAAGTATAAATAATGTATTAGTACGATAGTATTTAAAATGACAATAGAAGCAGCGGTGCAATTAATGCGATAATAATAATAGACTGTCTGGCGAGCATCGACGTGATTAACAGGCCCTTAACAAAGTAGCTGACGGATCGGCAAATGTTCCTCTGTCGGTGTCTGGACTTTTTTTTTCGAAGGAGGATCACTTCCTGACTAGATGCCCGTAATTTCGGTCCAATTACGATGCATAATGGCGACACACGGTGCGCGATCCGAAATTGGCGGCAATTTGGAGCGACAAACGATTAGGACACGCGATCTATAACGGAAGCAGCCACCACGTCACGCCAATTATGCTCACTATTTTCGAGTGAACCGCGAAAGGCTATTGTCGTCAGGCAAAAAAAAAAAAAAAAAAAAAAAAAAAAAAGAAAAAGAAGAAAAAGAGATCAAAGGATTTTTTTTTTTGCGTGTCGCCCGAATGTGGCCGACGGGCTGTCAAAACCTATCATTTCGCGTTCGCGGGCTTAACCGGCTTGGACCCAGACGTAATAGGGCTCCAATCGAAAAACATCACCGACAGAATGGCCGCGAGTAAAGTAACCGATCGCGTATGGCCTTTTGCGCAGCCGTTTAGCCGTGCTTAAGCGAAAATCTTGCCCGCCTGTTAAACGTCCGACACGCGATTCCGTAGCATCTGTCGATCGTCTCCCGTGATACCCGACGACTAGAAAAAGACGCCCTTTGTCGGCTCCGACATTACAAAACCGCGAACGCGGAGAATACCACTCTTAAATTGAATCCTGTGAATTAGTATAACATAAAAATCTTTGAAACCTCCGAGGCGTTTCCGCGCTCGACACTTCGACCTCGGCGATTTTGTGAGTTCTATACTTTTTATGAGATTATTGCTTTTTCATTATAAAGTTTTAACTTTTGCATTTTCTGTAGAATTTTACTTTTCGAAGCGCCAATGCTCTTTGCTTTTAGTTCAAGGGAGAAAAGGGAGTCGAAATTGAAAAATATGTGTAGATCATTTATTATTAACGCGAGAGGATTCGACGATAATCTACGTTTGTCGTTTCTCCGCTACGCACCGAGGACCCAATTGCGTAGCTAATTGCAACCCCTTCGCGCGCGATTACACGCGGCAATCCACGAGTGGCAAATTGATCGACGCGCGGCGGTAATAGACACATGCGGCTGCTAAATCCTCGTAAAGTTTGGCTTTTCGGGATTGTGGGGGAGGGCAAGCTTTTAGGATCGCGTCCGCTCGTCGCTTCGTTCTCGGGGGACGCGGCTCGATACGGCGCAGGTTTGTGGATAAGGGGGAACGTTTGCACACTCGGTTGACATCGAAATCTAGCGACGTGTCTAATTGGAGTCACTTTAACCACGAGGGCGGGCAAGGATAAGCCATGAGCCCATCCACCATCGCTGAGAGATCAGCCCACCCCTCTTGGGCTTATAACCACCCGGGAGATCTTCCACGGGTCTTCACCCTCGGTGGTTACACACACGAAGTGTCCCCTTTCCTACCCCACCCGGTAGCCGTCTCTTTCTCTCTCTCTCTCTCTCTGGCCGTCTCCCTTGGCTGCCGTTGTGTATCTTACGCTGAATCCGGCGTAAATAATGCCGATTATCCCCCCGGCAATTGTTTTATCGACCGGACTGTCCTGTTCAAAGAGGAATCTACGGGGAGAAGCAGGGTCGAGCTGGTTGCCGCTACTTTCCCCTCGAACAAAACGCGGCACAGATTTACGAGTAATTCTAAACGAGGGCTGGGCGAAGACTCGTAAAGTAAATTTCGCTTGTTTTCTCGCCGGAAAAATGCGCTAAGAAAGGCGAACAGAGGTGCAATAGCTTTAATTTTCGTTATTCTTTTATACTATTCGATATTTTTCTAAATTATCTCGTATACATTTTTTTTGTTCTTTTATTTTTTATGTTTAATTGAAACGTCGCGTGTGAAGATCGCATTATTAATTTTAGAGATCCTCCGGTTTTAATAGTCCCAGTCCAATCGAGGCTAGAGATCGCTTGATGGAAACTCGTCGAGCCCCGCTCGCTTTTTGCCTCCCGCTAATTATGAAATTACCCACGAACGTCCCGCACCATCGGCCCCGTCCTCCTTTTCCATCTTTCCGAGCGATATTTGAGCGCGAATTATGCCGGATACTCTCTTCATCCTCCTCATTATTTCTCTCTTCGCCCTTCCTCTCCTTGTCGTTCTACCGACCGACCTCATCCTTCGTGACCTTTCTCTCCTCGTCGTCCTGGCGTCAAGAAACTTATCCGGTTAATGGCCCAGCCTTGTTCCGTAACATTCGTGAAATTCGCAGACTATTCCGGCCACGGCCCGGCGAGTTATGTTAATTGATTTGCGATTTAAGCCGTAAACAAGCCGCGCGTAGGAAATAAATAATTAATATTAATGGGCGATGTTTCAAAGTAAGTGAAATAAAAGCAAAAGTAAAAACGAGTGGTACAACTTAAAATGTTTTTTTGCAAATATTAAAATTGTCCATATCTATATTATTTTTCGTGCCGGTGTAATTAATTTACGTTTTATTCGCAGACGCAAGAAATTTGATAATTACGCGATGTTCCATCGGATATTCCTTGCTTCGCGATAAACAGCCATAACGATGCCATAATAATTACAGCTTAGCTCTGATACGGCGCGTAAAAAAGGAGGAGGGGGGCTTAAATAAAAAGCAGATTGAGCGGTTGAAGGAAAATGACCGAGGAGAAAAGTCGAAGTGCCCGTTCGTGTCGTCTCGCGTTTTTCTTCTCTTCCTTGTTCCCTCGCCCTTAACGACTAAATAAGTCCCCTCAATTAAAAAACTAATTTCGATTAGAGTCCCCGGGCGACCATTTGGCATCGTGTAACTACATCCCGCAGGATAGCGGCACCGAAGGGCTGGTAGGGAACGGAAGGGAAGGTCGCTGAGTGCGATATGCCCCGGGACGGCGAAGGGAGGAAAATGATCGGCGTTATTTTTTTACGCCGCGACTTCTGCCCGTCGTTGTTGCGTTTTATCATTCGCCTGTGGTAGTATTAGTGGCATTCTAACAGCAGGGGCACCTAAATTTGACATGGAATATACAATGTATTTTATTAGGATATTATTCAAGCCAGACGAAAAGAGACATTCGAGCTTTATTCGCCGCGCCAAAAGAATTCTTTGACATTTGAAATAAAAAAAACAAAAAAAAAAAAATTATGAAATAGAATATCTTGTGAAAGACAAAGGAAGAATCTTTGCCATTTAATTAAATGTGAGTAAAATCAAATTTACCATTTTATTATTTATGGAATGATTACTGGCGTATCTTCACAGTTATTTAACAAGTTATACTTTTTTAAATGTTCCGCGCAACCTAATTTGTATGCTTCGAGACTCTTTTAAGTATTCTTGGAATTCACGGAATTTCGGGATTGGATTTTCGTAAGGCTTTAGAATTTAATCCTATCCGAATGTGAGATAACTTCTCACAACTTTTCCACCGCGTTTCCTCTTTATCGCGTTCCCCCCGGGGACTGCTCTACGCAGAATTTTTCTTCGAATCCACGGAGGAGGCGCGGTAAGCATGCACTTATTTATGTTCGTATTAGTATTTATGTTAGGTGTGCACCTACGGCACCCCGTGGCTCTCAGGCGTGGACGCTTCAGCCGCTATTTGTTATTCTAATGTCGCATTATATATTTGTTAGGGCGTGGGCGGGTGAAACCCGAAGTGTGAAACACGTTGTAACGCCGGTTCCTCCTGGAATTCCATCTTCCCGTGGGGCTCACCCACGTGACCGTGGGCTTTGTGCCCATTGAAAAGATTTCCGTCGATTTGGTGGTATCTTTTCGCTCTCGCGTTCCGCTCTATCCTCTCTTTTTTTTCCTTTTTCATTTTTAATAAAAAGAAAAAAAGAAAAAAAAAAAAGCCAGATTTATCATCGCTTCTACTATTCCACGAATTTTTACTCTTTCACCATTTATTCTCTCAATCCAAAGTATCCAAAGACCGTGAAAATGAGAGAGTCTATCGCGGCGCGAGATTTTATCTTCGACTGGCTCATAAATACGCGATGCATGAAAAATTTAGCGACGTGATATTTTCGAGATCCACGTCGTTCAACTTTATCAGTACGAGCTACGCTATGGAGACTGTAACAGCAATAGCAATAGTGCTATTTTTGTGACGTTGTCGCAGGACTTTAATTCGTTCTTATATAAGTACGCGTGCGGAGATATCACTCGGTTTAACCAGAATTGAAAAGAGTGTTATAAGAATACTGCTTTGGGTAATAATATTTTGCACCTTAAGAAATCCTCGATAAGCATCCCGCATATTATTTCGACCGGCAGCCGAGCCCCGATTTAATACGTTCTTGCGATTTTTATTTTTAAATAGCGTCGCGCGACGTTTAATACAGTAGGCCCCGTGTGCGATCGCCGGATGGCAGGTAGATTCCAACCGGACCCAAGGCGATATACCTACTGGCGTGTTGCCTTATGTGCCAGCAATGCTAGCAGGTAGCTGCGCTATACAGTATACAACGCGGTCCACCGCAAACTTAGGCAAGCATTTAACCCTTTCCAGTCCGTTGACTTCTATAAAGGAAGTCTCATTTCCGAAGGTGGAAGAAATAAAATTACAGAGCGTTAAAAGAGGTTTCTCATTTAAAATAATTCTTTCGATTTACTTTATACGTGAATTCTTAATTTACGAATCGTATCTACTTTATCAGAATTATAAACGTGGCAAAAACGTTCGATTATCAAGATGCGTTCTATCTGATGCGCGATAGATCGCGAGTCACGCGCGACGGAGGTTTCGTCAGCGTTTCTCCCTAGATACTTCAGGGTCGATCCCGGGTGGTGAACCTCTCACCCATCTAGGCCGAGTTATGGCACCGCGTATGCCCCAATGGCTTTCCATATATTCACATCGTTCGTCGCGGAGTCAATGCGAGGCGAGCACCGAACGGGCGCGCATAGTGCCACCATTTCCCGGTATGATTATGGTTGCGGATATACGAAAGCGAGCGTTCTGTATGCGTCTCGCCATGGGTTATTCATGGGATACATATCCCGGTTTCTGCCCTTTACACGTGTTCTTACGCCTCTTCTGCCTCATCTCTTTTCTCTTCCTTCCTCTCGCCCTGGATTTACTTTCTCCTTCTTACTTTCTCTGTTCTTCCTCTCCACGTTCGCTTTTTTTTTTTGAACGTACCGTCATCATTTTTCCGCCTACATAGCGACATGCGTAGAAAGAGTGCTTGAGGTGAATGCATTTTATATGCAGTTATCAGCTCTTTTATTTTCCGAAAGAGTTTCTTTGTGATGTACATATAGAATATTTTTAAAAATGACCGAACGAAAGAGAGAAAGAGAGAGAGAGAGAGAGAAGAATTAAAGTAAAAGAGATCTTTTCAAAATTTTGTAAAATTAGAAGAAAATCTCCGACTTTATATTTTATATAAAATATATATAAAAAAATGTAACAAAAAACGTTTATTTAAAATAATTTTAAGTTTAGTTTAACTAAAATCACGATTTTCTCACAGAAATACATTTTTCAAGAATTATGTACAAGCGTTCTCATTTTACACGGCGTTGTTTTACTTTCCAGAGGCTTTCTCTGAAAAAGGGCTGGCGCCGCGACACTCTCGAGCGAAATCGAGTCCTTTTACCAGCCCTCGAGTCGTCGGAAACCCCGTGTCTTTCCACAAGTCGCCCAATGTCGTCCTTTTTTTACCTTCTCCACTTCCGCTCGCTCTCGTTGTCCCTTTCTCTCTTTTTTGACTCGACTGACAGGATACTCGGTGTCTTTTCCCGACATCGTCTCCTCGTTATCGCCGTAAATGGCAATTTCGTCGTTATTATTAGGAGCGCTTGAGGTTAAACAGGGGGTGGAAAAGAACCGTGTGTTTACTCTCTCCGAAAACCACTCGAGTGAACAAGCTCGTGCCACGAGAGCTCGGAGTTTGTGACTGCGCTCGACTGGTTTCTAGCGTACGATCGTTTTGAGAGAAGATACTCAAACCCGGGGCCAAGTAGGACTAATTTAAGCTGACTGATAAAGTAAAGTTTTTTTTTTTAATCGCCCGAGAAAAATCTAACGTTGAGACTCAATTTTGATAGCACATTTTCGATAGTGTACTTCGACTGTGCAGCCATCATGGGGGAATTCATCGTCCTGAGTTCATGATTCACGTTTCTACGATAGTGCAAAAGTTATTAAATAATTTATCGGGGACCTAACGTGCGTCGCGTAACACGCCGCGGTCACCTGGTCACGGCGCCAGCCGTACGCAGAGAATCGCGATAGGATCAGTCTCGCTGGCGCGCTCAGCTTCAGGATCGCCACCGAACCCGATCGTTCCGCGTGGGTGGCCTGCCACCTCTTCCAACGGCGCAGCCTGCCACCACCATCGGTCGTGTGCTATGATACGGTGGTGTGTCCGCGCAGGCCTCTCTTCTCCTCGGATGATGAATGATCCCCGCGCACCCCACGGTCCCTTCCTCCACGCGACTCGCGCCCTGTCGTGGCCCTACCGGCCCACCGCGTCCACCTTCGGCCGACGCGTTCGTCTGCCCTCTCCTCCCTTCCCGCCCTTGACGCCATTCCACCATGATACACCTTCCCCTCTCGCATCCCCTGGCCTCGTCATCGAGCAGGCTCGCTCTGGTGGCTTTCGCTCGCCTCCTCTCCCGTCCGCCGACACGCTCGCTTTTATTTCTCGTTTATTTTTCCCACCCGCGAACCGTCGAGATGCAATTTGCATCCGAGCTGCTGCTGTTGCCGCCGTCCCAGCCGGTTGCCGCGAGCAACAACCGGCGTAGAAGCGAACGACTCGCCACCAAGGAAATTGTTTGTCCGCGGAAAGAAAATTTTAGAAAAGCCGACTGAGATAAATAAAAATAAAAAAAAATAAAAAATAAAAAAAGGAAGAAAATATTATCTACGCTGCATATCGCAAATAATCGCCGTTTCAAGATTAATGTAAAATAAATTTTGCGTTGCTTTAAATCGGTATTTCATCGGCGTATTACGTATTAATAGCACCGATGTAATTTATTCCGATAACATTAATTTTTATTTCAATGTTCGAGATAAAGATAAATAAATTATTCGAATTAAAGAGATGATACGTTATGTTTGCATTTGATATTCACGCCTGACGGTACTCGTGTCAATATTACACGAAAGGATCTTTCTGAATTCATGTTATAACTGCAGATGTAATATCCGATTAACAGCGCGTTTCGAGTAAATCCACATGACTTTTGAGTGCATAGTTAAGTGGATACAGTAGTCCGTTAAATAATGACTGACTTCGCCACGGCTGACGACTGTGAAAGACGACGGTGACACGTTCCGACAACCGGCTTCAAAAAACACGATGGTGACTGCGTAAAGAAGAAGCGGGACGGAGAGGGGAATTGTTCCGGAGAACTAGCTCTCGTTCCTACGGTTTACGAGAGAGAGACGACTTGACGACTTGCGCGCGCGAGCGTTGGGCTTCCCTCTATGCGGCTACCTGAGATCCGAAAGATGAGCCGGGATGAAGAAAGAGAGACACTGCCCGGGCTTCATATTTTATGCTTTTAGGGGGGGCCTTTTATATGCTCGACTACGGGGGCACCCAGCGTGTCGAATAGAATTCGGAAGGCTGGGTGTATACGCGATAGGTATTTTGACATGCCCGAGAAATTAGTATAATAAAGGGACTAGAGGTAAAGCGGCCTAAGTGCCTAAACACACGCCGTAAATCTTCCTCTCTCTCCGCTTTCCCTGCTCCTCTCGCCGAGCTACGTAACCCGCCGACCGGACGGCCGTCGAAATTGTCTCGTCGAGGCCCACTTTGCGGCGTTTGATCGATCGAAATGCACCGCAGACACAAGGCGCGGGGCCTTTAACGGTCCCCATCGCGTCTTCGACGGTTTTATTACCGTTCGCCGTAACGCCCGTCTAACTTCCCGTCTCTCCGCCGCCAACCCTATCTCGTCTCGCTTCTGACGATAATGCTCGCGGAACTCGATCGCGTTTTACGGCGAATATCCGCGATACGTGACTCGAGTAAAAATTCACCGCGAAACATTGGAGACGGGAATATCAATCGTCTGATATAGCGAAACATCGATGATGTCGATAATAAGAACTTCCGTCGGAGACGTACAAGACTATTTTCTTCGAAATCCTATGCCTCTTTGTACTCGTCTCGTATCCCGCGGGAATCAATGGTTATCGGCAGATTAACGTTGGATCATTCGTTAACATATGCGGCTCGTGTTGCGCAATAATCGTGTACTACGTTATCTCAAAATTTATCTTAGCCCGGCGAGGTAATTCGCATAATTAAAAGGTATCTATGAAGCGCGCGCGGCGTTGTTTAAATGGCTCGCGTTGATCAACGGACAGCGGACCATGCGATTCTTGGTGCCTAGCAGCCTCGTTCGACGCCAATGTGAGTGCGGCGAAGGTACATACGTAGATACGTATGAACGCCGGCCATCCAGCGCGAGAGGTCGATCGATCTCTCTTTCGTCGTTGCGCGGCCACCGTGTCGCTACCACGCCACTCCGACGTACCCACGTCGCTGTCGTTGCTGGTGGGGAGGTCAGTGTGGAAGTTGCTGATGTTGCTTCTGGTTTACAGGGTGTGGCGAGTGAGGAGAAGCGCCTGTCCCTCGCGTACCGCCTTCGCCGTGGTCACATGACCCAGGAGTTCGCTCGACGGTTCGACGGGAGCAAGGAGAAAGAGAAGCCCGAATGGTTAAGCGTTGCTTGTCAAGCGACCAAGTCCCGCCCAGAGAACTGGTCGATACTGCGCGCGCAAAGTCTCCGGTTTGCCGTCCGTTGCACCACGCTGCGCGAAACCACCGGTTCTTCAGGGTATCCTGGTCTGGTGGGGCTAGTCGGTGCGCGTGGGAGGAGGAACGTCAGGCCAGTGGAGTCCGGGAAGTCGAGCAGCGCAGACGCGTTGTGCGCCGTGCGTTCCTCGTAAAGTCCAGATACAATAATCGACAGCGACGATCAGCCGTGACGAGACGCAAAAGAGAATTCGCGGTGGATAGTGAGCAAATTCGCGAACCTCCGGGAGGTCCACCGCGATAACGGATCTGCGCTCGCGATTGCCTCGAGGGGAGGGACCTCTCTTGGTTACCGCGAGCCACCATGTCGATACGAAGGAACGCCTGGTGACAGAGGACGAGGAGGAGACGGAAAAAGTACGAGGGGAGGTCGCGAGAGACCTAATATGCCTTGCCGCAAGTGAGGGTGATGTTTCCCTGGACTTTCCTTTAAGAGAAGAGAAAACTCGTCGACTCCGCGACGGGTGAGACGAATCATCGGGGGAAAGAGGGAAAGCGCGGATCGATCGGAGCAGGAAGATCGGACTGAACGCGTACGAATAAGTGTTGTCGTGCGCTCGAGGAGGGATGCCTACGAAGGGGGAGAGGGGAAAAGCGACGGACTTCAGCATCGCGGCCATCATGGCGCCCAGGGGTCCGTCCTTCGGGCATTACCACCTGCAGGGCATCGGTAACGCTGCTGCCACCGCTAATACCAGCCTAGAATGTCCACCCGGCAAAGGATTCGTTGCTGAATCGACGCTGGATAATCGTTAGTACCTTCTTTTTAATAAACGTAAAAACTACTAGTTATCTCTTTAAAGAACACCCCTTTTTGTTATCAAAATAGACGTACTTTTCTGTCACGGAAAGATAAATGGCATTTTTCACAATCTTTACGAACTCTATATCGTTTAATGAATTATGGAAACATGAAGTTGTGTACATATGTTAATCTTATTTCAGTTAAACCTAGCAAGTGAGATTTTGTAAATTTATAAACAAGCTATTTTCGTATTTTAATCTCATGGTAATAGGAAAGGCATTTTTTTGCAGGTGCTTGATTACGATCATTTCATTACTTATCCAGATAATAATTATCTGGATAACGTTAAATTCTACAAATCTGTTGTTGACATAGTGTGAAGCTCGATGAAATTCTAACCAACGATAAGATAAGAATGTTAACAAACAGGAAGTCTTTAACGATTAAATCGTAATTCTTAACAAAAATTGAGTTACTACTTATTAGCTCACTTTTTTTTTTTTTTTCTCCCCGTAAATGGAATTTTTGATTTAAGACGAAGCGTTACCATCGAGAATGTGTTTTCTTTCGTTCGCGCCGAGCTATTTTTGCGTGATATTTATACGTTTGACATTTCCGAGACACGGCGTGACAATGGAAAGTGTGAGAAATAAACTGTCGCAGACGGAACGCGGACGCGAGGAAGAAACGAAGCCGATGGAAATGTCAGACGTAGAAGTGATAAACGCGAACGCGGCTCGTTTCGCGCGTTGCTGCCGGCAGCGATGATCGTAAACGGTGGAACGCACTTTGCAACATCGTCGTAAAACAATTTAATCGTCGTACCTCCGCGGTGTCGTAATATCGTCCGTCGCGAAGACGGCTCCTAATTTCGTACAGATCGGGGGGACGAAAACGTATTCGACAAAGTTACTTTATCTTTATTCACGTTCTGGTTGCATAGTCTTTCGCAATGAGTCAGCGTTTTCCTTTCACACTTGTCAATACACAGGTACGCCGGTCACAGTCAGTTTTGTAGAAGATTTACGAATCCTTTGGGAAAAATTGTATAATTTTCTATGGGAAAAATGTGACGACAGCGAGAAAGATAAAAGAACAAAAAAAAAAAAAAAAAGGAAAAGATAAAAGAAAAACCAAACTTCGAAACAATTTATTGCACTTTGAAACATATTGTGTTCCGTTATTTGTACGACATAATACCGAAAGATATTCCGGAACTCAATTATACGATCATTTTTTTTTTTTTTGCTTTTTTTTCTCCTTTTTGTTTTATCGGCTTTGTCGTTTTTATGAGGTCTATTGAAAATCGTTGTTATTCTTAATATACCGGTTCTAGTAATTGTTTGCACGTTTGGTATTTTGAGAAACGACACGTACTTCGTCATGTGTCGTCGCAGAGAATTTGATTTAACAAATCAAACCATCTCGCGGTTATTAGTGCAGCAATAAAAGTCTTTTCGGGTTAGCGGAGGTTAAATTACGAGTCCATCTTAAGGGTAACTGAGTTTACGATTTAACGAGCTTATTTAGAGCTTGTTAGTGTTAGAGTGTGCAGCGTGCCTCCTGGTCTGTCTGCATTACCGCGCGCTTTTCTATCCGACGGCCTGTGATTCGTTTGAGCGAACGGGCTATTACACATTTTCACATCTGTTAACTTCAACATTTTAGCTATTAGCCTAACCGTTGGCGAAACGCCGAGGCATATTTGCGTTCGTAATCACAGTGATCTCCGATAATGTGTCCGCAAATATTTTCGCAAACGCTATCGGCCTACAATTATCCACGCTAGGTATATGGCAAAACTTTATTATAAATTACTCGATCAAATTTTTATCAATAAATAAAATATTCTTGGGAGTGTGTATATTCCAATCTTTACGAAACTGCGAAGTTTATTTCTCCGCAGATTTGCCGAGCCATTCGGATGATAATTGAGAATAATTACTTTTCGCAACAACTTCAAATTTTAAGTACGGACCAATTAAAACCGCAATAGCGGAGTCAGATAGGCAGCAGTCTCGTTTCGATTTTCCGCTACTTTGGTCTAGAAATGCTGATCGCACGCTGTCCCGTTAATTAGGAATACGCGATTCATCGAGTGAGTGCGCCGGAAGAAAGGAAAAAATAAAAAAAATTCGTCGTTTGGCAGGCCAAGCGATAATTAACGTCCGAAATAGCGGTCGCACTCATGCAACGGGAACGCCGGGCCGCGGTTGTTGCCGGCGAATCGCTGCCAACAAATTGCGCGTAAATTTTACCTGTTCGCACCAGAATTAACGAGCGTCCGCTAGACGCGTTAAGCAGATGGTGATCTAGTAAGACGGGATTCTCGAGTCGTCTTCGCAGATTTATAGTATTTTTCGGTGACGAAAGAAACCAAATGCAAATTGGACGCGGGGATTCGTCAGAGCCAGGAAATGTTGTGCGCGCTAGAACCTAGAATTAGTTATCGTCGAGGAATGGCCGAGGAACGGAATAGAAAGGCAAAAGACATCGCGGATTGTAAAAGATTTCTACCTGTTGCAAAACGCGTGGAAGACAATCGGCCGCCGATCGGAAGGCACGCATACGAAGGCTCGCATACACCGCGAAACGTAAAAATCAAGTAACGCGACTAGGCGTTGCATTTGTCATCCGCTATTGCCCGGACTATCGCCGCTTTGCGTAGCTATCAACATTGCGAAATTATTGTCGCGTGTGTATTCCCTCATGTTCAAGCCCCCGATGTGTATAACGATCGATGCACATGGCGTAATTATGAAATTACGAGATAAGAATCGTGTTAACGTGTTCAAATGGAGATCGCGCGCGTTGATGCGCGTTATCACTTCATTTTCTTTTCAGCGTTTCTGAAAAATGTTTACAACTCGCCTTGTTCATTTCTTTTTTTTTTTATCTCCGACAAAGACTCACGCAAATGCAATACGCGCCAGTCCCAATTCGCGCGAGAAATAAGCTCGCGGCATGCACGGCGCGATATCGAGCTTAGGATAATTTAAGATAATATAAAATGCGCACTTCTCTCTCTCTCTCTCTCTCTCTCTCGTTGCAGCCATAATGGCGCTTTTTCCGGTTGATAATCTCGCGCTATCTGCAGGTAGCACGAATTTAAAGAAGTCGAAAAGAAGTGATGATAAGAAGAGACGAGATGCAGAAGAGTAAGAGGGGAGGAAAAAAAAAAGAAAGGAAACGCGCGCGCGGGTTCTTTGCGTTTTTCCACGCAACCTGAATTTTTGTACCGCTCGCTCGAACGTTAATCGCACCGGCGTGTTTTTGTCGCTACAGCGGAGCCTCGTCCGCCGCCTTTCAGCCAGTAATCACATTAGCGCACTTAACGACGCCATTACGCGCGCCGCCGGCGATCCGAAGGATTCTTAATCGTCGCCTACGCCTCGCGAGGCCCTCGCTCCGTCCGGGGCGGTAGGCGGGCATTAAATACCAGCCGCGCAATTACAGATTCATGGGATCCGCGATATCGGCGCAGCGCGCGAGAATCGTAACCGTTGTCTCCGACAAATCCATTATTTTGCGCTCGCGAGAGTAACGCAAGAAAAGTCGCGGTCGCCACGCGCGAGTAACGATCGTCGGCTTAACCCAGATTTAAATCGATTACGAGGCGAGCCGAGTCCGAGCGAGCTCCTTGCCTTTTCCTTCCTTCTTATCGTTTTTCTCTTTTTTTTTTCTCTCTCCTTTTTTTTCCTCTTTAATCCTTTCCCGTTCTCTCTTCTCGCGCGGGTCGAGGATCCGTGTCCTTTTTCGTTATTTTCGAGACGCGCGCTTCCTACGTGCGCGCGAAGATCAGAAACCGGTTCACGTTATACGACGGGGTGTGGGTACATATCCCCGCGTGCTTCCTCGTCTAATTTCCCAGCTAGCGAAATCGGACTCGCTCGTCCTTCTCGCACCGCGAAGAAGACTCTCGCATGCGCGAAATTAGCGGATCCGTTACAAACCGGTTTAAACCCTCTCCCGCCCTGTAAGCACGACGCCGGGGCTCGAGTGAAGGGTATTCGGATTAAGGAATTACGTAAATTCGCGCGAGTCTCTGATAAGATTGCCCCGCGCTCGTTTGCGTACGCAGGTAACTAAGTGTTTTACATAACAGAGTTCTCAAACGCGAGATAATGAGGCACCGCGAGAAGTTCGACATAATGCAAACGAAGCTCGACCGCACAGAAATTATACGAATAAACCAGAAAATGAAGAAGCTAATGAAACGTGATTTTTCATCTTTATGAATTCTTTACCGCAGTCGTTGTCTCGTTATTACATAATTGATGTTACATGACGTATGTGCGACACACTCTGGTTTAGCGGAAAATCGAGTGAACTTGACGTGGAAATAACACGGGCGTGAAAATAACTTGCCCCTCCCTCCAAAATAGTTCCGCGTGTAATTTAATTGTCATGCGAAATCTCTTAAAACTAATGAAATCCCGACAGAGGAACGCGGCGTATACTCGATCCTAAACTCCATCTCCGGCCGGATTACAGCGACGTAATTAGTCGTGAGACGAAGCCGCGTTTGCGTGATCCACCGGCGGCGTGTCTCACGATCTAAATAAAATGCAATTTATTTTTCTCAAAGCGCGCAACTCTTTTTAATCCGTCGGCGAGTAATGGCGTCGTGTTGACGGTTCGTTGCGAAACCAGGTAATGCCGGCGTTTTGCACGCGCGCGCCGGTATTTTTTTGCGCCGTTTCCGTCGATTATTTCTTTCAAAGTACCCTAATTAAGAGCCATCACACTTGGCCACTTGGATCATATCGGAGCGCGAGCGCACGAGATAATACGTCAGCCGCGGCTATTCGAGCTATAATTATCACAATTTTCCGTAGCGTAATCGGAATATCACACGTTACCGTGCTATGTAATTTGAAAACCGTTTTCTCCTCGAGCGGCGATAATCCGCAAATAATCGCGGCAGCCGGGTCGCAGTTCCAGCCGCGGATGTATAAATAGACGGAGGATGGTTAATCGAATCGCGTCATTGAGAGCCACCGAAATTAGAGCGAGTTGTCTGAGGCAGACGTATTCGGTCCACCTGTATTAAGTTTCACGGAGGTTATTTCATTCTGAATGAACGTGTACCCTTTTCAAAGTCACTCCTTCCGCGCGAAGGCCGGGGTCCGCGCCGCGACGGGGGTGTTCGACGCGAGCAGCGATTCCGGTGAACGGGCGATATCGTTCGCCGGAGCGATCCTCACGGAGCCGAGTCCTTCGGAGCGGGACTATGGTGGTGACAGGATTCTGGGTGGTCGTTCGTCGGCCCGGGCAAAAGGAAACTTACGTCAGTAGCTCGGTCATATTTCTTCTGGTCTTAAAAGATCACATGGAGCACGAGACCACCTCGCGCGCGCCCGCGCACGCACACATTGTGCTATCCGCCCTCCCACCGTCCCCCTTCGCTCTCTCTTTTTCACTCTCTGTGCAACTCCTTCTGTATATTTGCAAAGCTTCCGGTGGAGCGTTCGGCCTGCCCCGTGGTGTCGCTTTATGTGCGCGTGTGCCCGTTGCGAGATCCAGGCACACTTTAAGTCATCCATCGGGATGGACCCGTGGCCCGTTTTTCATCCGACACACGCTGCGCGCCTCGTGCTGCTTCCAAATCCAAAGCGGTTCCAAACGACTTGCCCAAACTATATTTTCTTTTTTTTTTTTCTTAACGCCGAAGAAACGAACGTGCCCCATGGAAAGCGAAGTAGGTCATTTGTAACAATTGTGAAGCTGTATATATATGGCGCCTCTTTAGGTCCGAAACAATTCGAGCTGCTCGTATAATTTACGAATAACATGAATGGTGGACCCCGGGTTTGCATTTTGCTGTTTAAAATTCATGTCCGTTCGTAGGAATATTTTTTTAATTATTCTTTCGTATATCGTATACATGTATCTCGCGGTGCAATTTTTCTCAAGAAATTTCTGTATTAATTATTATGATGGTGCCGCTGTTATTTCACGCGGTACTTTTTATTTTCCCTATCGGCCTGTTCATCGGCGCGCGTATCTGTTTCTCGGAAAGGCGGAACTGAAAACCGTGTCGTTGTTGGAATAGGTGGATTTTCAGCTGTAAAACCGATTGTTCGCAAATTAACGAGCAACGCACGGGGGGCAAGATGTACGTCCGGGCAATTTTACCGTGCGTGACGTCGCGGAAGGTCGACGACGGCGAATGCATTCGCGGCTCACGCGAGAGTCGCGCGTGTCGAGGTGTTAATTTTAACACACCGGGCTCTTTTTTTCCCCTATCGGACGCGCGTCCACCGGCTGTTCTCGCGCGCGAAAACTTCTCTGGAACCAAGGCGGTTCTCGGCAACGCGATGGCTTAATGAGGAGACCACGCGATTTCGAAACCCCGCAGAAAAAAAAAAGAATAAAAAAAAACAAAGGTGTAGATGCGTGCATATGTGTCTCTATGTTTCGTTCTCGCTCACATCTTTGCACGTAACTTGCGAGCGACGTGACACGCGTGCCGCGACGCGAACTACAGACGTGGCCTCCGCAGCGAGCATTATTATTAGCCGGGTGCGTGTGTGCGTAAACGCGTGAGTGCGTGCACATCTGCGTGCACACACGCATGTGCACGCACGCAACGCGCGAGCAGCACGCGATGCGCGTAACTATGGGGCGCGCTCAAGGCGCACTTCTTCTCCTAGCGCTGCCGACTCGCTCTCTCAGCTTTCGCGAAATTCACACATTTTATTCGTGTAGAAATCCAAACGATGCTCATATTTCAGAATTAAAATGACATAAAGTTCTACGTCAAAAATAATACAGCTTTCTACGAATTTCAAGAAGCCAGAAAATAATTGCCTCGAGGCGATCAAGGAATCCGGTAGTCGGCAGCGAGACCTCGTAAAAAAGGCGGCTTGTTTTACCTAAACGGAACGCAAATAGCTAAGAACGTCGCACACTGCGACGTGCGAAACGGTGAAAATAATCGCCTCTCGCGTCTCGCGAAACAGAGAAAAGCACAAGTTGGTAGCTCATTAAGCCGTTACCGGGCCAAGTCCTCTCCGGAAATGAAAGGGACTCGGGCATTCCCCATTTTTATCAAAGAACCATCTTCGTAAACGATAAATATGATGGGTATGCCCGTATCGTGGATAATTATTCTCCCTGCCTCCTTTCGAAAATATTTTACAAATATACACCGCGCCTTGCCTCGCGTTAACATTGAATGCTATCTTGATGATAGGCAAGTGAGCCCCGAGTTCGCGCGTCCCGTATTAAATACAGTTAAATACAGCTGTTGGGTCCTCCTCAGCCCTCCGATACGCGATTTTCACATTAAGCAAATAAATTTCCTATATCGGACAGCCTTATCTGGTGGCAGACGCGGCGGCTAAATGGAAATAAGAACAAGAAGGCGAACCGTAATAGTGTTTTCCGTGCGAACAGAAGTGGTTTAGCGCGGAAGGAGACGGTCGTGGCGGATCCGCGCGGCCGGTTTCTCGTCGACGACAACCGCGTCGATAAATTTCTCGGCGTAGCGCCGCACGTGCGTGAACGCACTCGCGAACAACGCCGGGCCGGTGGATCCAATTTGAGATAAACGCGCGCCCGGAAGACGCATTGTTCGCGCGGAATCGTACAAATTAACAGATCGATATCGCGGACCCGGCGCAATTAACATTGTGTACACACCGGCACGGCAGCGGATCGGCTTTCTTGAAAATCTGACGGTTTAATTAGGCGCCGGCCACCACCTTGTGGCAGATGCGGGGCCCCGGCCGATTAATTAAACAGGCGGCGGACCCCTCCGATATCGTCCGGGCTCATCTCGCTCATTTAAATCGACGCGGTTTGCGATAATCGTGCGCCCGCTCCGAGAATCTCCTTTCTACATCTCACGCGACGGCCGTTGACGCTGTTATTCTGCGATAAATCTCAACTCGGTATCGACACGGCCGTAATCTTCCACCGGAGCCGTTTCGCCAAACGAGAAACTCGATCAACTTATTAATGTTATAATTTCGATGGAAATTGAAATTGATTTTTTTTTTCTTTTATTTATTCGCAGGTGTTCAACCGTCGCCGGTAAACATTGTCGCGACGGCGACGGTGGTGACGGAGGAGGCCCTCCTGGGTGACGAGGAGGCTGAGAATTGCGAGGGCGAGAGCGAGAGCACCGAGAAATCCGCGAACGAGGAGGACGAAGAGGTGGACGTCGACGTCGAGGAGTGCAGCAGCGTCGACGACGGCCCGGTCGACGGGGTGCTGCCGGACGATCTCACGGGGGTTCGCACGCCCTCGCGAAAATCTAACGCGGACGGCGCTTGCAACACAAGCGAGAAGAAGCAAAGAAGCGGTTTAAGGACCTGCTGCAATTCCGACGAGCTGCGTGACGTTGAGTGCCAGCTCGAGACCAAGGAGCTCTGGGACAAGTTCAACGACCTCGGCACGGAGATGATCATCACGAAGACCGGCCGGTAAGTGTCGATAGCGAGAAGTGCGAGAATATCGGGGGAAGGTATCAATGTCGTTTCGAGGAACTCGGTATTAAGACCAGTGTCGGAGACCACGGATTAAAAAAAAAAAAAAAAAAATGCATTTTTAACGCGGACGGAACGGAAGGGTCCGCCGAGAGGTCTTGCTCTTTCAACTTCGCCGCCCATCGGCAATTATCTTTACGATATCGTAACGCAACTCATATTCGCGCGCTCGTTAATCGTCCGTATTTAAAGACCGCGACGCGCGCCTTTAATTCGCGAGCAAATAGCGGAGAAAAAAAGAAAAAAATCCTCGTGACGCCGAGAGTCGGTAGCGCGGGCAGCGACCAAGTACGTCAGCGTACCCGAACTAATGGATTTCATTGACTGACGTTTTATGAGATATTTAAGGGAGTTTCAGACGTAATTTATCGCGCCCGTTTACGCGCGGACGCGCGCATTTTTATAGGTATGCTAATAAAGTTTCGAACCGGTAAAGCCGCAGCTGCGGCCGAGATGCGTGACCACGTCGGAATTATGAGATATTCGTGCGCACGGGGTTAGTTGAGAGAGAGAAAGAGAGCTAACCATCGGCTGTGTGTTGCGGCGGTGTGTGCGTGTGCGCGCAACCTCGAGGCGCTACCGCGATGATCGATGCGTCGCATTATCGCCCGAAGTTCGCGATCGCGATCGGAGGACCCTCGGTACTCCGGGAACTCCGTTCTTCAGAAACACTCCGGAGATGCTGCAATCGCGATAAGCTACCAGACTAATTGCGAAATACCGCCGCTCACCGTACGGCGTCTTTTACTCGCCAGCGTTCAAGTGCCAGAAATGCAATCTTTGACTATTATTATTAATAATAAATATTGTTTTTAGTCACGAGAAAGAGAACGTGTCAAATATATGTAAAAGTGTCATCTGTTGATTTGGAAATTTAAATACGCACACTTTTTAGATATTGTATATATTAAATCGATAACGAGAAATCTGTAAAAATTAAATATTTAATATTCTTTCAATTGTGACTCGTAATACTATTCCCGATAATCTATTCCAGCGATATTCGATTCCAATATTCTTCCTCGATAATGAAAATTAATGTGCCGTCCTTATTTCTAAAACCACCTGGATTTACGGTGGTCGCCGATAAAATTTCCGCCGTCTATCGCAGAAAGCCTTCCCAGAACTTAACATTTTTTTTTTTTTTTTGCGGGAGCGTTCCGTTTAATTCACTTAGACCACGCATTTTAATTACAATTAAACGTGTATTAATCATTCGCTCCGCTGGAGACCGTTTTATTTTACGCGGCTACCGCTTTGCTTCGCATAGCGCAAGGTTTGCAACGCGACACGTACCATGTGGTATATTTATGCGGTGCAGAAAGTAGACGATAATCCGATAAGCTTTATACGCGGCTGCAACTATGAGTGTGATTGTGGTTAAGCGGCACTATCCGCAATTACGAGGCGCGCTTCGAGAATTGCGCAAACAGGTGTCTTCCGATCAAGGATAGTTACGCGGAATCTATCTGCGGCATTTTTACGGTCGCCAAGTATGACTCCGCGCATTTGAAAAAGCTGAAAAAGAAGCCCTCGCTGATAAGGTCCGCCCGATCTATTTTTCTCGTTTCGCGTTTATTTAAATCGCTCGTCGAGCAACAAATCACCGGATCAGGCGTCTGAAAACCTCTCGCAGCCTCGAGCGACCAGTTTTAGATTGCCGCTTTGATAAATCCCACCATTGCGCTTTAAAGGTATTATACGAGTTAATTCTTTTTACGAATGTGTACTTTCTTGCTTCTCCTACGTACGCCCCGCGGCGTACGCCGTCCTGCGGGTTGTTTGTGGTGGAAATGTAGCTGTTACCGAAGCGCAGCCTTGACGTGTCGGGCGCATATACAAACGCCGTGCGTTACGTTTGTCCAGCACGCGCTCGCACGTTAGATGTATTCCGGATAAGCTTCGCGATTATTCCCCGATATTAGCGCCTACGATTCCTCCTCGTGCGCAACAATGTGCGACACGCGGCGCGACAGTATTACGTTATCGAAAGGAGAAAGCGACGTGTTAGATAAATCACGTGCCGGCTCGTTAGACTTGGTCACCGCGAGATCTCGGATCGCTGGGACGACGATCAAAAGTACACGGCGCGAGTTGGCGGTGGACGGCCGGATTCCCAGATTTACGGGATCGCAACGACTGGCTCTCTTAAATCATCCTCTGATTCGCGACTGACTGGTGAGAAGTGCTTCTCGCTACGTAAACCTCGACGTTCGCGATAATAATAAAAAAAAAAAAAAAAAAAAAAAAGATACGGGAAACAGCGAAATCGGATGGCGGTGGGAGAAGGTAAGAGCAGGCGAGCTCGAGCGCGGCGCCATGCGGGAGGTAGAGATGATAATCGATAAGCCGCGTGAGCTTGTAATCGAGAGTGCGATTTCGGATAAGCCGGCAGGCCTCTAATTACGAAATACTTAGCGGCTCTCGGGGAGCCGGGTAATTATCGTCGAGCGTAAGGTGTCGGGGACGAGGGGCCACCTTCCAGGCGGGCTGAGCTTCGGAACGCGATCGGCGGGCTGTTACATTATAGCAGCTCGTGTGTGTTTACGCCAAGCGCGCGGAAAGCAGATGATAATTGGATAAGCCGCGTACGCACGGGATGATTTCGGGATAAGACGGACGGCGGGTAATTACAAAACGCCGCGAGAGAGCCTCGGGCAGGGAGGAGCGATGATCGCCTGAGAATATAACCCGCTTACAATCCGTGCAACCTTGAGACGTCGTCGCGGAGAACGCGCGCTGCCCCTGTTATCGTCGGAAAGTGGTAAAGCGATATCGAGTTTAGGATACGGTTAACAACGTTTTCCCCTCCCTCCCCGTGTAATTACAAAGAGCACGAGTGCGCGAACTAGAGAAAATTATTTTACGACTGTTGCTCTGTAAATAAGGTTCGTTGACACCTTAATTTGATGGAGCTGGTCAGCGAGGAGAGACAAATTGCAGCATTGAACGACATTTTCCGCTATTTTATTCCCAGTGAATAGAATTAAATCCTTGAGCATTAAATATTCGATACGGGAGATGACTTTGAGGGTCTCCGGGCACAATGAGCTACCAAAGGTTCATTAAAAAATTCAGAGTAATCCTAGGGCGTGTCGCTGTTCTCCGTGTCCTCGACTGGGCAACGATCGATATATCAAGAACGGTGCAGCAATATACGAATAGCGTCGTTAGCACAAGCAACTCGGCACGAAATCCCAGCTGAGCGTCAGTCGGCCGAGTGACAATACAAATTCGGATTCTACCAATCAGGTGGAATTGTCCGGCCCCATAGGGTGCCAAGACCGTAAACTCCTTCGGTTCGTCCCGGGGCCTCGTCTTTCCCACGTTTACACTCGGCACATTTCGAACATCATCCCTCTCGCTTTTCGTTTTTCTTTATTTATCGCTTCCTTTGCACTTTTGTGCGGGTCAGCTGTTGTAGGAACGGAGGACACATGTCCAAATTCGAGAAAACAGTAAACACTGTAGAAGGTTGCCGAAAAAAAAAAAAAAAAATGAAATAAAAGAAAATGTTTTTTGAAATTTAAAGAAACTGCTACGCCACCGTCAATTTGTAATTTAAAAGAAGAAAAAAGACGAATAGAGCGAAAGACAATCGAGCGAGACTTATTACATTATCGATGGACCGTAAAAATTGTTGTTTATTCCCTCGGGCATTAAAGCCTCTTTTTTTCAGTGCCGACAAAAGGACAATGGTCAAACGTACCGCGTTATAATTTATAGATGACGATCGGTTGAATTATTCTTTTCTAGAAACGCGACGGAAGGTGAAACGGCCGCTACGTTATCGAGGCGAACGCTATCGTTGGCGTTGTCGTCGCGGACTCTAAGTTTTTTTTTTTTTTTTTTTTTTTTTCAACGTTTAAGTGGGTAACCGTGGACTGTGAACCGTACGGAATAGGAGGTGCGGACGAGCAGGTCAGGAGAGAGACAGGATACCGGCGGATAGAGGGTACTCGTCACGCGAACCCTTCATCAAGGTGCCAGCAACCTACATTATACACTCACACGCGACCCGGCTTGGGACGATCGTGTGCACGTTACACCGCGGAGAACATGCACAGAGAACGGCACGTCGAGAGAAGGAAGAAACGAGAGAGAAAATGAAAGATAGAGAAGTCGTGAGGTGACGGAGACAGAACAGAGAGGGCGGGAGAGAGAGAGAGAGAGGGAGAGGGAGGGCGATAGATAGACATCTCTTCATTTTAGACCCCGTTTTCGCGCGGTTACACGAAGTGCACATAATAAATACGCAGGGTAACAGCCTTAGAAGGCCTCCGACGGGACTAAACGCACTAATGCACGTAACGAATACGGGAGATAACATCCTCGGGAGATCTCGCGATAGATTAAAGATGGAGACCGCCGTCTGGCATCAAATTTGTCAAAACGGCGGGCACCAAAGCGCAGTCGAGAAAACGTACGCGCGCTTGATACGGCTCGTCAAAGTTTAATTAATAAATACGGACTGTTTAAATATTTATTACAAATAATACTATAAAAAAAACACGATATATTAAAGAATTAAAAGTAAATCTTGTTGCCAGTTAATTTACGAACGTTTTTCCCTTTTTTTATTTCGAGGCAGAAGTATTCTTGCCGGGCGACGGTACGATCGTCAGAACGTGAAACGTGCGACAGCCGCGGTATAATTACAATAGCCGACGCGGTCCCACCTGGCGCACCGAGTCGTTAGCTCGGTAAACACATTTTAAGTTTGACTCGGACTCAGGTCGGATTGGTATAATATCCAAGCGCGCTTCCGTAATCTATTTGTATCAACTTCGGGCCGCGACAGCCCTTTTCCCGGGAGAAAGAGAGATAGAGACGGCGGTGTTGCTCGTGTCTCGTTTCTCTCCCCCTCGCTTAAAGCGGGGGAAGATATACGAGTGGTTCAAGGGGGGTTCGAGGGTGGCTCGGTGGTCGAGGTGTTTCTGCGATTACGGCCTCGTTTTAGCCACGGGTCATCGAGGGGTTTTGTTTGCTTCCTTGCATAATTTGACGAGGAAACGCATCGTAATGTTGGACGGCGACACTCGACCGATGAACCTCCGAAGCGAACGGTTCGTTGGAATCAAAAATTAATTACCCCGCAGGTGAAATTAAGGCGTCTGTTATCGCGATCGTGAAAAGTGACGGTGGAAAGCACTCAGATCGGTTAAAAGCCTTGATAATTTCTCTCTAGGAACGGCAAAGACGGGCCATGTGGCGAGCGAAGGTCTCGTTTTAATTATAGCTATTATTATGATCTTAATACTCGAGTCCACACAACGGTGACGTAATTGATGGCTAAAAAAATTAATGCGGAGGAACGAATTTAGACGGACGTCGCGAGCTAATTATAGGTGGTCGTCTAATATATGTTGAAGTTAATGGAATTCACGGTGTATTTTAAAGCGAACGGATCGTGTAAGTCACAATAATTTCTTGATAATTACAATTGAGTAAATTACGGCGTGTCGCCGGTTTACTTACGTTTGTAGCTTTCGGTTAAGTTAGGGTAAAGTAGGGCAGGTCCGTCTGTTCATCCATCCTTCCTTCCTTCCTTCCTTCCTTCCGTGGCAGTTTCTAGATTATCCTGACGTGTTGTAGCACTTCGCATCACTTGGCACTGTATTACACTGCTCTGCTTTTTTTTTATGATCGCGATCACTAATCACTATCACTCGATAGACGAACGATCGAAATAACGACGAAGGATTATCGCGGCGATTTTTTACGATTTTTACGCGACGGGCTGCGATGCGAAATGTTCCCCGCGCACTTAATCTTCCTCAAGTCCCTCAAAAATTACGCGCGAAACTGGTTGAGAACCTCGGCCGCGACGAAGAAGACGGGCGAGGTACGGATCTCGTGCTCTCACAATGGCGGTCGTCGGGTAACCCGCTGAATGTCGCTGAAAAAGTTGGCAAGCGAAGCGGGTTGGTAACTTCGGACGCGCCGCGCAATTCAGGTCGGACGCTCCGCGCGCTCCACCCGCTACATTAACCTTGTCGTTTCCGATTCACTTTTTCGAAGCACGAAGCTGAGCACAGAACGAGTGGAATGACTCAGGCGTGCAGAAAACGATTATTCCTTCCCGAGTCGACGACGTCGACACTTATTCGTACGCGAAAGCTTCCTATGCGCGGTCGAAAGTACGCGAAATCGCGGAGCGATTACCGACACGTCTTCGCGCTCGAGGCTCCGCGACCGGACTGAAGTAACCGTTTGAGATTTCGGCCCTTGGAAGGAAAGAGAGGACCGCGTAAAAAGAGCGAGACAGTCGATAGAGTCGATCGTCAATTGATGGCTGTCCTTTTCGCACGGAGTTCTCGGAAGCGTAGACCTCGGTCAAATTTCTCGGAAGCGCGGAGCTCGACGCCGAGTTGTGTTTACGTTTTTTTTTTTATTTGCTCGCCGAGCTCGACTCCGAGTCCCGATGGTCATTTTTAAGCGTCCAGATCGTCGTCGTTATAAAACTCCGATTCGTGCGAGACTCAAAAGTAATCTATTAATCCGAATATTTTTCTGCTTCGTAAAAATTTAAAAGGTAACAATTGGATTCGCTGGGAAAATTTATTTCTCGAACGTTAATCGCAGTCGTTTCGGGAGTGTCGCTGACGACGGCTGCGGCAATTATCGACAGCAATATATATACGCGTTCTTGCATTTGAAAGTGGCACGCGTCTCGTACAAATTGACTCGTTCGTCGCGCGATCCTTGTAAAAACATGAGTCACTAAGCGCGGGGATTCACGGGGTACAAGCGTAATGCTTAGAGCGATAGGGATCGCAAGGGTGGCGGATCTCGAGAGAGAGGCGTCGATCGGTACGTCGTCGATGCTTAAATAGTTGGCACCCTTATCCGGGCAGAGCGGCCGCCCCCCATTTCCCACAACAGCAATTTTCCGGATGATTCATTGCGCCGCGCGTTTAAAAGTTTACGGAAACGCGACAATGGCTTGCGACAGCGAACGGCCGGTGAGAATGGCGGAGTTACATGTGTGCGCGATTGCGAAATTTATTCTTGGCATAACGCGCGCGCGCGTGCAAGCAGGTGAAAGTCGAGCACCTCGGAGGAAACGTCGTCCACGTCAAGGCCGGCTTCGGGCGATAAGCGAGTTAGCTGCAGCTGCCTCGGGGTGCAGGGCTGAAGGAGGTGTAAACGACCCTGATGATTTTATTGAGTGTCAACTCGAGGTAATTATGATAGCGCGACATTTTTTCGACGGCGAGATTAATAATACTCACATCGCGAACGAAGCGCGTGGAACGCGAATGCAGTTGCTGCTCGTTTTGCGGCGTACGCGAAATTGTATAAAGCCCCGAGAGTACTCATCGCGGTGAACTAAAAATAAAAATTGTTCGAACTGTTATTTTATCCTGAAAATAAATGTCCCGTCGCTCAAGGACACGCAGTATTCCGTAACATTTTACGGCGCTTGAACGTTGCAGCGTCGTCAATCGCAATAATTTAGAGTTTTACGTATCAGATGTCACGTCATCGTCGCCGTGAAATCGCGAGTCGAATCTCGGAGAGATCTCGGCATATGACGCGCCCGGAATCGAATTACAAACGTGCAGAGACGTTGGCGCGAGTGCGACACACACGTCGTCGACTTCGCGAATAAAGAGCTTGGCTTCTCGCAGTGTCGGAGATGTGTGCGCACTCCGAACGGCTAATTCCTCGTCTAAGGACCGACAATCGTGTCGTTAAGGTGCGCAGGATCCCCCGGGCGACGTAACGACGATACTATTCAACGCGGTTGGACAATGCGCTTGTTAAAAACCGCACGAACCTAACCGAGCGCGTACGTGCCGCGCGGAAGGGAGGATCGTTTTCGAGGAGCTCGAAACCGCAAAACCGCTTTCCAAGGCGAGATTCGCGTTGCGGGGGACCGTCCTTTGGCCCTGCCGAAATGAACGGCGGCGTGGCGCTCGCGTGACGCAACCGGGGCCTCTTCTTATCTGCATTTCTTTAAGGAACCCGATCTCGTTTCAACCAATTTCATCGCGAACGAGCGCGCAGCAGCCTTAGACCCAGCCCCCTTAATGACGAAAAGGAAAGGAACGCCTGTCATCGAATAAATAGATCTAGAAAGCTGCGACAATTACTCCTGCGGTCTTGCCCAAAAAGTCGGCAAGGGCAGGACGGAGAGTTCGTGCGAGATAAATTCGGTGCGAACAAAAAGCACGTGCTTTATAATGTATAATTTCAGTTTCACCATGCGATATGCTAACGAGAATCTGCTTTATAGAATTGAACGATAGTGAAAGATGCCGGAATTAAGAAATGTATACGATTGCCCTCCCGAGAATATTTCTATACATTCCAGCGTCATTAGATATCTTTCCATATGTCAGAGAGCGAAAAATACTTATTTCAATAATATCATTAATTATAATGTTTTTCCAATATAATTAAGATGTATAATTTTTTTTTTTTTATTTCCGATATTCAGATGTAATCGTGAAATCTCTTCTTGAAATCTCCGATATTCGTGTCCCGCGTTTCCTTGATTGTAGAAATTATTGATATAGCACCGATCATCAATTAATTAATCTTCGTTTTAACGGAAGTAGCCACCGCGGCTGTTTTACATATGAATACGTAATTATGATAAATTAGTATAAGACACGTCGATCAATTTCAATGGTTGCCGTATTATCTCGTTGTATTATCTATTCGAGCGTCTTAGATTAATATCGTCCCGGTCAGTCGCCACATAAGGAACGCGAGGACCCCGCAGATCTGGCTGGACACGAAAAACTGGTACGCAGGTGTACGCCACGCCAATAATACGTGAATTCCCGCGTAGATCAGTAAGACCGTCAAGCAGAAAAGAAGAGACGATGTTATCTTTAGCGTCAATCCGTTCAATTTCGTCATAATCGTGCACCTTATACCACCCAAATTCAAATTCCTCGGCGCTCGATGCGACGACGGTGTTCTCACAGCTGTTTTCTTTATCACCGTTCTCGTCACAATCCGCGATCCGACTTTTTTCAAAAGTATCAGCTCGCTCGTCTCCTTCTCGGTTCTTCGTCCCGACGGTTTTCCAAACATTTCCGGCAATCTTTCCAGCGACATAACTTGTACGATCGCATCGGTTTCATTTTCGGTTCGTGGAATCTTCATATCGGTTATCGAAGCCGTGGATTTGAAAGAAGCGTCGGTTTTCGAAGGTTTCAACAAGATTAATTTAGAAAATTCATCCGACGAGGATAAGTTTCTTTCTGGTGTGGCAGTCTCAGCTACATTGGGCTTATGACGATGATGATGACGGTGATGATGGCGATGATGACCCTTTAGTGGATTGCACGGTCCTGGACACACCATTGGGTGACAGGGATGCCGAGGCAAATCCATTATCTTCAATCTTCCTTGTTGTTTCGATTAAGTTTGCGTCTGGAACGAGAACAATCAGAGCTGAGTTATGGCGCGTGTGTACATAGTGAATTTATCAAAAATTACACTTAGCATACTATTCTTTCGAATTAAACAACCAAGGATCTTATAAGCGCTACATATTTATCACGTCACGTTTAGCTTGTAATTATGCAATAAATATTACGAAAGAAAATGGAGATTACGTTTCAGAATAAATGCTTTTTTCTATCTCGCTCGCTCGGCCTAAATACGTTCGATGATAAACAATCTGGAGTTTAGCTTACGACTGTGAAAATATTGCTATTGACGTATCTAATCATGAAAAAGTGTCTGATTTTGCCACAAACGTAACGTGCACGTACAAGTGAGGTAATCGCGTGCAGTCAGAACGAACGTGCGTTGGAAGTTGAGAAAAAGTTCTCAGTCAGGAACTCAAAGCGTTTCTTTTATCGCGATAAAAAATAGGAAAAAAAAGAAAAAAAAAAAAACATACAACGAAGATAATGAGCGACAAAAAGATCGAGCATTTTTCAAATTTTTGTAATAATCTTACGATTCTAAGACTTCTTAGGGATCATAAAAATTTCGAAAAGCGTTTCAATTGTTAAGGAAGTTATGCCGTGTGCGCGGTGAAAATGCACGTTTACGCTGCCGAGGAAAACTTGTTGCAGGCACTGTTCTATAATTAATAACTCGTACCGTTGCGAGACTGCAACGATCGCAAAAGCGGTCACGAAGTGCAAAGGTTTCACCTTGATTTTGCTACGTCATTTTGCGATTACTAGGTTACGCCAAATGTCAATCTGTCGCGATAGCGATCGAGGTTCGTTTTTGTTTGTCGCTTTAAAAGTTTAAAATTCACACCGACACGTCTCACGCATATACATATACATACACATATAATTATACATAACTCTAATTACATAGGTGTGAATTGAGATCTTTCATCTTATTTCAAAACGACTCGGCATTTAACGCAAGTAGATTGTAATTGAAATTAATTAAAAATATGAGAGTCTGTGATATTTTCATGTTTAGTAAAACACAATGTGTGTATTAAATCATCGCGACTATTAGCCGGTTTATTATAATCGCCTTGTACCTTCACTTTTTTTTACAGGCGGATGTTTCCGACGTGCCGAGTGTCTTTCACTGGGCTCAAGTCCGAAGGCCGTTACGCGGTATTGATGGACATCGTACCGGTCGACAACAAGAGGTATCGATACGCCTATCATCGTAGTTGTTGGCTGGAAGCCGGCAAAGCCGATCCGCCGGCGCCCGCGCGACTTTACGTTCATCCCGACTCACCCTTCACCGGCGAGCAACTGCGGAAACAGGTTGTTTCCTTCGAGAAAGTGAAGCTGACGAACAACGACATGGACAAGCACGGCCAGGTGAGAGGATTACTTAAATCTGCCGTTTGTAATCAACTCGGACGTCATCCGGTTGAATTCCGACGATTTTATTTTTACAAGACGCATCTCTCCGAAGTAAAATTGAATTAAAAAAATGTTATTCGTATTATAAAAAAATGCTAGCGTTTCGTATATTCGCAATTAATTGTATTTTCATATACGCAAATCGAGGAAGCCAATTCAGCATCGCAACGATCAAACGTTTACGCGTCGCCAACGAAGCGTGTAAAATCGACCACCGATCTCCATATAATTTTCGTAGAATAATTTTGCAAGATTTTCCTCCTGCGGCGACTCGCGCGTAGAAATTGTCGGCGATAAGGCGCTTCATGCACCCCGGCCATTACGGCCGTTCTGTAATTTGCGCCTGCCTTTCAGCGGATGCGTAATTCCCGGGCCGCGGCGTATCTCCCCTTTATTTCGGAGTTTAGCGCACAATGGCCGCCGGACGCGAAATGTCGGAACGGTTGGACATGCTACCGCTATTACGTGGGGAGCCTTCTCTTCCCTTCGCGTTCGATTACGCCCCGAGGATATACAGGGTGTCCCAAGCAACATGTCGCTCCCCACGGTTTTCAGGAGCGACGCGTTGTCTGGGACAACTTGTATAACCCGCGAGTATAACACCGCCGACGATTATATCAAGACTTTAAAGAAATTCCAGGGTAAAAAAAAAAGAAAGAAAAAAAAATGTAATAACTCTAACTCGAAGAGATTGGTTTCGTTGCGATTCTTCAGGATGGTCAATTTAAAATCTATCAAAGCCTCAATTTGAAACATTGTCGAAACGAACGTCTGGATAAGTTCGTGAAAGGCCGTCACTTTCGCGAAGACACAGCATGCGACCCCGCGGATCAGTTTAACGCACGGACGCTGGCGATGCTTGCGCAGCGTCGTTTTTCACGCCTTCGTATCAATTCTCTCGTCTCTCGTTCTCTCCCGCGTGATCGTTGACGAGTCCTCAAGTGGCCGCGCGCGCCCGAAAATGGCCTCGTAAAACGAATGCGCCGGGACATCACCCCGCCAGGGTGGGAAGCGTGGGCCCGTGGGTTATCATCGACGGGGCTCGTTAATCGTGGGCGTTGATGTTGCCTATGGAATGTAATATTCCATCCTCGCCGTTGTCACCGTCGTCGCCGACCGATCGATGACGAACCAATCTCTCGCCGTCCGCGGATACGCGGTTTACTCGACACGAAAGTGTTACTGGCGGTGCGGGTGAGTTTATTTAGAATTGCATGTTAAATAATCGAAGAGTCAACGTCAGGAACATTGTAAGTTGCGGAGGAGAAAGCTGGGCGAGCCGTTTAACACGGCTAAGGATTAAGAGGACGAAAATTCCGCCGCGAAATCGCGCCCGATCGACTATAATTTCGAGCATTTACGCGCAAAGTCGCCGCGGCGATAAGCCGATATTGAGAAAGAAAATTTCAGGCCGCGCGAGAGCCCGCACGGCGATAAAACGCCGTATCCTTTCCCGATAAAGAAACGTTCGCAGGCGCGCAGTCGCCTTGCAATAATGAAAAGTTGAAGTTCATGGGAAGGAGGCGAAGTAACGGCAGCAGAACCACGGAGATTACAATGGAAAATAAATGGAAAAATTATTGTTAATTGAATAATCCCGGTGAACCAGCAGCTTCGCTCGTGTCGAAGTAAAATTATTTTTACAGCAACGTCCGAGTTTATTTCTAAATTCTAAAACTATGTATATAAAAAATTAATCTCATATATAATTTAATTACTTTGCAAAGAAAAAGTATTGTCACTGATATATTTATCCTTCATATTTATGATATTATCTCTTGATAATACTCGCGTTATTGAGGACGCGAGACAAACTTCGACGAATTTCGAGAATGATGTTTAGCCGTTAATTGAATTTTATTATAAATGAATGAGCGAATGAATGACACGCATGTCGATTCTTCGCCGAGACGCGTTTTTCCTGCTTATTAACGTGGGAATTCGAAACCGCGTAGAATAAATGCGCAAATTTACGGCACGATCCCAGCCTTTATCACGAGATTGGCGATAAACCGCGCGAAACTTAATATTCCGCTATTTCTCCCGATGTGCCGTTGTAAACGTTCGATAAAAGTTAATCCTCAGTCTGAAATATCTCTTTTATTCCTTAATTGGAAACACGTGTTTTCACGCGTGTCCCGTTTGGCACGGACAAGGAACGATCGAGAGATCGCTAAATCCCGAGACGTATCGAGTTCCTTAAAAACAATGATGCTCACAACGTCCGGCATAAACAACATCCACAAGATGACAAAATATTACCGAGAGATAATTTCGTACTAAACTTTTCGTTTGCGGGATCTTAAAAGCACGCCATATCGAGTCGCTCGAAAATCGTTCGACGTTACGACTCGTGAAATTTCGCGATCGATCCCTGAAGCGCGCGACGAAACGTTTTACGTAAAATATAATTTGATAATTACGACCACTCTCGCTTTCATTCGGCCGTAACTCGGAGAGCCAATTAATTATCGCGTAATGATTTTCAAAAACCTATCGCTACGTTATTGTCGGGAAGTTAATACCCGAGTGAACGCAACAATTTACCACCCCCGGGGGGTGATCCAGGGAATATCGCGGGTCTTTCGCGGCCGTAAAAATTAGGACTCTATGGGGAGGACGGCGTCGCTCGCCTCGGGAGGGTGCTGCGGGCCACCGGGTGACACGAAGGGAGAAAGAGAGGCCCCCGCTAGCTTGGGAGCACGCTCATAATGTTGCGGGTATTATAGGCGGTTCGTGGCTGGTGTCGTAGGTGGTGTATAGTAGGTAGTACGAAGACGGTGTTGCCTATAAGCTAATAAATTGAACGGATGTTTGCCCCGAGCTTTTGTCATGATGATCACGGGTAGCCCACGCCTGGGCCCCGTCGAGCACCTTTTGAATCTCTCTCGAGACGGCTCCGGCCGTTTTCTGCCTCGCCCTCGGTTGCGTCTCTCCCTCACGGTGATCCGGGGGAACGCGTGTAAACGCGCGCGTGAATGCTTTTCGGAGCTTTATCCGCGCGCGAGAGAGAGGATAAATCGTAGAAATGATAATCACGATGGGCGATTTCCTGTCTCTTCGCGGCAAGCGTACCTTTCTCTCTCTCTCTCTCTTTTTCTCCCTTTCTCATCCAACTCCTTTACACGATTTACTCGGATGACTCGGTAACCGTTGCTATCGCGACCACTCCAATGCGAAGGAAACGAGACACGCCTCCAATGTCTTGATTTAATGTTCCGCGTAGGCCTTTGTTAACTTTGCGAAATCCAGCGAAAGACTGTCCGAGTCTAAGATCGTATTTGAATATTCATTTAGCGAAATTTTTCTCCCGTCGTAAAGACGATTTCGAAACGCGCTTGTTTTCTGCTAAACATACACGCGTAATCTTCATGTAATCGAAGTTAGTAGCGTTCTACATATAAATCAATATAACGTTACTGATAAGAGAGGAAGATTATTAACAGTTCTTGGTCGGATATTGCCATTTCAACTTAATGCTTTACACATGCGTTATCTTTAATGTCGGTATCGGTGCCCGGTATCGTAATGCTCGTCGCGATGTTCGCTCATTGATACCGCTCGTAAAAGTAGTCATAATACGCGTCAGTATATGAATTCTACGGTCTGGCCGCATTGAGTGGGCGAATACGCAAATATAAACTGTCAATGAGCATAAAATAACAAGTAAGCCCGAGTGCGCGGCCTCTCGGCTAAGGAGCCAAGAATAATTTCCGAGGCGGCCAACGCGCTTTTCGAGATGTTTGAGGTCCAATCGTTCTTGTAACAATCCTTTCAAAAACGTTTTGATTCCCCGTCACGGTCGATTTGCGTTAAACTGCGATCGGAAACAATTCGTAAGTGCAGTCGGCTTCGAAGGCGGAGGAAAAAGAAAAGAAAAAAAAAGAAAAAAAAAAGAGAGAAACGAAACGGGAGATCGCTCTCGAGACGTGGGAGCCGGGGGGAGGGGGCCGCGGAGTAGCGATCGAGTCCGAAGGGTTCGTGACGGGGAACCCAGTACTCCTTCCCGGCCTGTATCCGGCAATTGCCAAACACCCTGTACGCGCGCAGAGAAACACTGGCGAGGAACGGAGAACAGACACACCGGTTGAAAGCGGTCAGTCGAGCCGGGCGAACCACGCAACGCGCGCCAGTCAACTCCAACTCGACGACTCGAGTGGTAGGGAACATTCCTTCGCTACGGCCACTATTTCATCGTTTCGTATGACGCGATATTATAAGACCCCCGCCTGCGCGACTCTGCTACTACACGGTGGTCCAAAAGCGGCCATCCACCTGCCCGCTCGCGCGCGCGCGCGCGCGAGCAAGATCTCGAACTCCGCTCCGGATCTTTTTCTTCTCGCTCGCCTTCGAGACGGAACCCGCAATTCCCGAGAACGCGGATAAAATTCACGGTTTATCTCCACGATTTCTCTCGCCTCCTCCCCCCTCCCCACCTCCTTTTTTTTTACTTCTGCTAGTTACCGATACTTATTTCCGCAACCGCTGTTATTTCGTTAGCTGCTCTTTCATCCGGAATTTATTTGCGCGGCTGTCAGTACGACGCATGTTTTTGTATCGCAAGAACGCAAGTATTAATCCTCCACTTCCGGTCATATCCGTGATCTCCATTACGAGTGCGGCGTGCGCCGTACTACGCTCGCGTTTTACGATACTACGGACAAGCACCGAACCGTATTTCTCTTTTTGCGTTCTTCGTGAAAATAAAATTATTAATAAATGCAAACTCCGGTTTCTTTACAAATTTTCAAACGAGCATTTCGAAGGGCGGAATCCGCAGGCGCGTGTATCCGGGAATAAAAAGAAACGGCTCCCCGTTCCGTCGTAACGCGGGAAGTGTCGGGAGGTTTTGTCTCGATGAATCGGCTCGCTAAACGTTCAGTTTTGAAGAAACCGGTACTTCTGCAGAGCGCGGAAAAGAAGTTACCGCGGGAGAGATGTAAAGTTAATCTCCTTGAAATATCGCGGACGAGAAGGATTTGCCGTAATTACCGGTTGCTCGGTAAACACGCGGATAAAGTGCGCGCGGTGCAACGCTGATCGACAGGTGGGAAAAGCAGCGCCGATTGTCCGGCACTCTCGTTTCTCGAAACTCGCGTTGTTACGTCCTCTCCGTGCCCCCGTCTCGTCTTTCCCACTTCTCTCGTTCCTCTCTTTTTTTTTTCTTTTTTTTTTTTAATCCCTTTCGCGGTCTTGCCACGGAGGAGAAAGTCATTTTCGAGCGACGGAATTTTTACGAGCCGACCGCGGAGAGACCGTGCATTCAAATCCACAGTACATAAATAACAGCTAATAAATAAGCACCAACGATGTGCCTATCATATTATACATAATTTAGATAGTGCTGTTGACCGCCGAGAAGAAGCGCATTATGGGCAAAGTCGATTTTGCAACGAGGAATTGCAAGCGAATTGCGAATATATGCTAGTTCGAGATGCTTGAGCTCTCTTGACTTAGGAAGTTTGCTGATTTACGAAAGTTGTATAGTTCGTTTAAAAATTTTCGGCAGTTTATGGGGCCGTTTAGTGATTTAAAAATATACATATCGATGTCAAATCTTATTAATATTGATGAACACGGATATAAACCTACGAATGAATATATTGATTAACTAATAATTCACTGCATTTAACAACCTATTTATGAAGCAGTAATATTATGTAGTTATTTACTATGCAATAAGTATGGAAATTAATTTATTCTGCTACATATTCTAATGTAACATAAAATTGTCAACGTTCTCGAGCGGATAAAAAGCTTTGGCGCCAGTGCAGGTTAGTTAAGCTACCTTACCCGTGTTCGTGATCGACTCGAGAAGCGCGATCGACCTCGCAAGGAACTGCTCAAAAAAAAAAAAAAAACATTCTCACGATCTCGCGAGCGAGTCCTCTCGCCTAAGGCGAGGTATTAGGTTTCCTTGCCGCGGGAATGCCCGCGCGAGCAATGGGGTTGATAAATTAAGCGAAAAATTATGTGGAACGGGGAAGGAGGAGAAGAAAAAAAGAAAAAAAAGAAAAAAAGAGAACGTAACGTTTCGCGTAGCTCGCTAGCCGCGGCGGGACCAAACGGAGCGGATTGTTGTCCCGACAGGTTACGGCGGGTTGTCCCGCACGCGGCAACGCGCAGAAAACGAATAGGAACACCCCGGGATACCGCAACGCGATCGCCTCTCTCCGCCGTAAAGCCGCTATCTTCGGGAAACGACTTCTCGGCGCCTTCCTCGCTGGAAGCCAGTTCCTCCGCGGAATTCAATTCGGATCCTCATCGGCCGGAAACATTACTCCAGCCAACGCCTCGCGGAGCGAACGACACTCGTAACGATGCCCGCCGCCTTCGATTATATTTGCCGCGCGTTGCTCGTTGAAATCATTTTTTTTTTTTTCCCCAGTTCTTCGATTATCCAATTTGGAAATTCAAGAGAGTTTCTTTCATTAATCCCACGGCAATTTAAGTATATATAATTGGTACTTTAATCTCGTCTGATGATTTCCAAAAATTCCTTTTTAATCGACATTCTTAGTTGACTCAATTGAGAAAAGAAAATTGTCGCGGCACGGCGACAGGCGGGGACGAGATTAACGGAGGGTTCTGAAACGCGCGATAAGCGAGCGCGATTTGCAATACCGCGTGAATTTAACGCGCGTTATAATCAATGAAGTGGCACCGGACACCTATCCGCAAGCGAAGTCTCGCTCAACTACGCCCTCGGGCCGTTTAATTAATACGCCTATAATTCGCGGCCTTTGCGTAATTATATACGCTCATATTGTGGGCACTCCGCATAATCCGCGACCTGCTTCGCATGTCCAAGAAAAAAAGACCGGGAAAGAGACGAGCGAGATCTCGTGAGAAAGGAAAAAAAAAGAAATAAAAAAAAAGAAGCGCACGATTTCCGTCGTCGCAACACAACCGAACTCGCGTCCGCGAGTGCATTCCGAGCGCGCGCGTGTGCACACACATGAGTTCCGGCCGTCGCGACGCGGCGCTTTTTGTTTTTTCGCTCGAACCGCGAGATCACGGGCGATATTTTTAAAACTGGTTTAATGCGCGCGACAGGTAGCCGAAGCGTGCGAGTTTGTTTCTGTCCGGTCAGCGCGCGAATTTTGCGCCACACGGCGAATCGCGTGTCTGATATTAATGCAAAGTTACCGAAACGGGCACGCTCGCGCGGGAAAGGATTCTTGTCCATGTTGTGTCCCGAATGCAACTTCCTCGCGGACACTTTTGTCCGTCATTTATTCCGCGCATGATACGCTCGCTGATATTGTCGAGCGCGTTTCGGCGCGTAGCGTACTTTGCAGTAATCCGGATTATACAATCAGACACGTAATATAGCATTTTCAATTCCGTACGCAATAATTTCTTATCTTTAGAACTTTGAGAATCCTCGATTGCAAACTCGGCAGAAATTATTTTACGTGTTACGTGTACTGAACAGCTTATTCGGATTAAAAAAAAAAAATAAAAAAAAGAAAAAAGGAAAAAAAAAAGAAATAATAATTTCGAATTCTTTTCGCGTCTGTTTAATTTTTAAATTTCGAAATACCTGATTTGTCACGCGATTTGGATCTTTTACCCTTGCATTTTTGTTAGATTTTAATATTTATAGTTTTTTTTTTTTTTTTTTAATCATCGGGAATCGCAGGGTGACCGATCTCCTCCTCTCAATCGCAGAGATATTTGAATTTCGATTTTTGTTACAAATTGCCGTCAGGATATTCCGCTATCTACACTATATATTTATGACGTACATATCTAGAAACACGTTTGTATTAATTGAGACTCGGATTAACGATCGACCTGGCATTCCGTCGTGATTGCTATCTACCGGGCGTGGAGAGAAAAATGCCAATAAATCGCCCGTGTAATGCCGCTATCAACATGTATTACGTGGATGACGCGATCTTTGATAAATCACCACATGCAAATCACGCCGGAGCGCGGATCAGTTGCTCGGTAGCCTTTCGTGGCTAATTATTACAAATGGTCTCTAATCAATTGAATAAGGGAAAAAAGTATTTGCGTCATTTACGACACGCAAAGCGAGATTTCTTTTTTTCTCTCTTTTTTTCTTCCCCCCTTCCTCTCCCGAAAAAAAAACGTTTCCACGCGAAAAACCCGATGATGCGGAAAAACAGGAACTTGTGGAACAACACGGTCTTTTGCACGGAGATTTAGGTCCGCGCTGCGGACGTGCGTACATGTCTGCGTCCGATCGTGTATGTGTAATATACACGGCATGCATAATCTACGTAACCACTCGTCCGTTTGCTCGCGCGCGTGTATGTGTTAGCCGGGATCGAAGCCGGTCGCGCGAACGGGACTTAAAAGTCAGGGCCAACCGAGAAGGGCACGAAATGCCCAAAGACTCTGCCGGGCCACCTGCAGCCGTTAAGTCTCAACAGTTGCGGCACCACAGCCGCCTTCATATTTCATATTAGCGATAATATATAAGACCGGCTACCGTCGCGCTCTCTCTCTTTTCTGTCCCACTCGTTTTTTTTTTTCCTCTCTTGCTCTCAATCTCCGTTCTAGGATCACTCCCGATGTATGCTAACGAGCCCGTCCGACCGGCTCGATTTCGGTAATTAGCGGCCCGCCGATTACCGCTTCGAGATCTATTGAATTCGTTTCCGAGAGTGCGTTCATACAAAACGGGGCCCATAGCGGATGCGAAATGCAATCTTTTCTAATTTCACGATTCTCCATTGTGGACTCGCTCTGTGTAATTTACTCGAAAGCGCAATTTGAATATTCTCACGGCTCACAAGATACGAATATCGCGTTTTATCTTCGGTGTCTAATTAGTCTCTTTGTCTCTCTCTCTCTCGCTTTCTCCCTCTCTCTTAGGAGTTAATTTTAATCCAAACCATTTGCTGATCCTAATCACCCTGTACGTCTCGCCGGGCGCGGATCGCCTCTGAAAACGGAAAGGCGGAGGCAACGAAGGGGGGAATGCGATGCCCCGTGCGGTTGCTCGCGCGTTACATGATACCGTCGCGGGGAATTTGTTTCGTCGCGCCACATTGTTTCGGACAGAAAATCGATACGGAACTTCGCCCCGGCCATAGCGCCGCGGCGCTATCTACGGTGTCTACCTGCGACAAAGCGTTCTCTCTACGGAAGCGGGATTCCCGCTTTGAAACTTTAACCCACCTATCTGCGCGACTTCTTTAAGTGACATGTCACGCGGTCCCGAGATGTTCAAGAAAAACTTACGCAATAACGAGACGCCATCGTTGCCCGGTTTTTGTATCACGTAAAGATTAAAAAAATCAAAATTACATTTTGCAGCTATGAGAAAAAAAAAGAAAAAAAAAGAAAAAAAAGAGAGTTCTCGCTTAATTTTGGGCGGATCTCACGTCTGAAATTTCGTCCGGAACGAATTTTTGCGGAGCCGTGAATTGGCTTAAAATTCGGCGGCGACTACTACACCCGTCGCGTCGCTTCTTCGACTTCCATATTTATTATCTCCCGTGTCCATTAGGAAGATTACACCGTGGACCTCTGTGACCCATTTCTAGAAACGTAAAAGTCAGGCGAGTAAGACCGAGGCGTCCTATCTCGCGCTGATAATCTACTTGCGATAATTGGAACCAGCGTGCCATCTTGAACGCGAAATATATTTGCGCGCAATTAAGTATAGAGACACATAGGCTAAGTAATTACCCGATAACTTACGATAATCGGCGCCTTAAGACGCGCGTTCGCACGAAGCAGCTTCGCCGATCGGGATGATAATCGTATTTTATTGTTATTGGGAGTATCGCGATGCGCGCCGCGCAATTCCGCTCTCGTGGGATTCATTAAGAGAAGACGCGCGAAATCAATTTTTTTCTCTCTCTTAATTCCGTCGTGGGGAAGAGATAATCGAACGGCAGATCTTCTCGCTTGTTGCAGATTGTGCTAAACTCGATGCACAGGTATCAGCCGAGGATACACTTGGTCCGCTGTCGACACAGCGACGACAGCGGCCTGCACATCACTGACCTCGAGAAGGAGGAGCACAAAACGTTTATCTTTCCAGAGGCCATTTTCACCGCCGTCACAGCGTATCAGAATCAGCTGGTGAGTCCAGACGTCTCGTCGAATAACAGTCGATTATATAGCGCGGCATTACCTCACGACAAGATCAATGAATATCTGCATCGCGAGATTGAAGGCCGTGACTCTCGACATGGAGAATTATAGTTCTCGAGACCTTCGTTTTTTTTTTCCTTTTCTTTGTTTTTGTTTTTTCTTTTTTTAAAATGACGCTCGAGAAGCAAGATCGTTAAACGTGCATATTTTTTTGTCATTTTTTTATTTTGCTAAACATTTTTATAGTAAATCTTCAACAACTGTTCGACAATGTCTAATAAAAAGTTGTTCTTCTCTTGATACAAAATTCTTTTCTTCCGCGTTAAATATCTTTTTAGAGAAAATATCAAACTTAATGGATCGATCGTTTCTTGCAGATAACGAGATTGAAGATTGATAGTAATCCGTTTGCCAAGGGTTTTAGAGATTCGTCAAGACTCACCGACTTCGACCGGTAAGTTGAAAACTTCTCGAGGAAAACGTCCAATGTTACAGCAATATTTTATCGGTCGCTCGATCGAGGTCGGGAAAGAAATTTTCGGTGAAATTCGCACCGATGTCACGTCGCTAACCGATCGAACAATAATTATAAAACTCGATTAGAATACGCCTTAGCCGGTTTGCTAATCTGTCTGCGTCGTGCCGAACCGTCCGGTCCCGGCGAACGCTTTTCTTGCATAGCGGTGTAACGAGCAATCATAGCGTCCATTTATAACGGCCGGACGTTGATCGAGCGGCCGCTAAATTAAAACCTATATTTTCGAATGAAATATCTATAACTCCCGTGTCGGCGCGGCGCCGACGTCCTACTGGAAGGGGTTAATTAAAACGCGATTAGAGTGTCAGCGTATACGTTATCCGGCCGACGATTTCCTTGATTTCTTCTCACGCGAGTCATCCCTTCCCAGATCTAGGAACAGATTAATTGCCCTCGAAAAGCGCTCGGATGATAATTGCGAGGTCGAACGACGTTGCAGGCCGATCGGCACTTTAAATCGTCCGTTCTCTCTATTTTCTTTCATTTCCTAATATTATACGCCTCGCGTTTCAACGCGGTACTCCGCCATTTTATATTTCCGGGACGAGTTTTTGCGGCTCGCTTCTTGCGTCGCGAGGCTCCGACCTATCGACACGCGGCTCCTCTTGTAGCCGCGTCACGGACGATCATTACGTCCCATTAGAACGTCGGCACCTTAATCGCGCGGCTGCGCCGGCTAAATTATCGCTTAGATCTCTCGCGCTGGAAGAGGAAATTTACAACAACGTTAAACGCCGAGGCATGCGAGAGGATCGCCGCCGAAATGATCGCGCGCGCACGCGGCCGATTTCGAATCATCCGCGATCATCTATCTGCATGAATGACGACGCACCTGCCCAGTCGTCGTGTGTTCCTCCTACCGTTCTTTCCTTTCCGCATTTACGGCTACAAGGTGGATGCACGAGCGACGGAGAAAAATGTATATATTTATGTATATGCGGACGCGTATCTCTTTATATTCAACACTCCCGTCATCGCGGGATTACACGTATATATGTATAACTATACCGATGCCACGTTGTAACCGGTGTAGTTAGCTGATTATCAATGTTGTCTGCCCATCATCGTGCCCGTATAAAAGAGACATTTTCTGTTTTTTTTTTTCCACTTTTCTTTTTCTCTGTAATTTATTCGTATCTCAATAAAATATTCAAATTTTCTAAACCTATAGTATTTAAAAGAAAAAAAAATTGATAACCGAATCAGCTTTTAATTTAAAAAATAAATACGGACGTGAATTAATCTTTCGTGTTACAACTCGAACCTAGACCACCTCGCATTGTTGTAAAGTTCGCCGTCGTGCCAAGATGAAAAGTTTCACGTTCGACTTGCCGGGTTCACGTAGCCTCGCGTTTTAAAAATTGATTAGCCCGAGCCGAGGCCTCGGTCGCGGGGTCTCGAATTCGGTACCATATTTTACCGAAAAAACCGTCTGGTGCCCTCGCACCGCCCACCGATCCTCAGAAATATATTAAGGAACGCGGCGCGCGTTAAGCTGAGCCAGGACTCTCGTCACGCCTCTTCCAATTTGCACGTGATCGCAGCTGGGCCCGTTCGAGATGCCACTTTCGTGAAAACTCCCCCGGCTCGGTAGGACACCTATCTCCCGCGCGAGATCGTTTCGCGATTAATTAAGCTCATATTTCAGAACGCCGCCGGTCGTAACTCGTGCAATTAATGCGGCCGTGTTTTTCGGATCGGCCCTCTGAAAAATCAGCGACGCAAAACTCGGCCAAACACGGCCGCGCGGCCGCGTATCGCTAATGACCTTTCTCGATCGGCACCGAAAACCTTAACGGCGCATTTAAGTGTCGCGATTACCGCCTCATTACGATCGGATAAACAATTTAATTGCGTTTCGCCTTTCGCAAAGCAGGTGTCTCACGACAGGTACGCGGACGGTCTTTGCGTTTGCTGAAACGACGATGAGAATAAATAAAAAAATGAGAGCGGCCGAGAAAAGGGCAAAACGAAGGGAGAGAGAAGGATACGCAATTTATATTAATACCCTAAGACCAGCTTAATTCCCAGGGAACATGCACGATACTTTAGATAACGTGGATAACTTGAATGGAATAATTTGCAACATAAATTTGTTCATATATGAAACGTTAATTTTCAATAATTAATTCTCTCCTCTGTTCTAAAACTTGTTTATTAAATCTTAAAAACTCGAGAAGATACGAACGATCACGAAATGTAAATTGTTGCGACTTTTTGTTTTAAGCTGTAAATTTTTTAATTTGAGTCTACTTCGTTGAAAACGTTCTACTTAATCGTTACAAAAGCAGAATCAATCGAACGCAATCGTAAATTCCTCAATCGCGTACACTTCTTTGGAATAATGAGATGTAAGAATTCGAAATTAAACGGCAAAGAAAAAAAACAAGTAGAAAAGAGCTCGAGGTAACGAAGTAGAGACCCGAATCGTGAAAAACGAGGGGGGTTTGCGTTAGAGAGGGAAGAAACGATTTTATTGGGTGTTCGTTATCGATTCGCGGACACGCAGTATATACCGGTCGATTTGCATAAAAACCTTGCACCGAGAGATCGCCGTTAACAATTTAGTAGGCGTTGCTCGCGTCGATACGCGCTCAGCTACCGACGTGTCGTTCTTTCTTATTAAATGGCCCGATAACCGCTTCGCCACGGAGGAGAAGTCAGTCCCGCGGGTGCGAAGAGGCGATCGGCCGAGAAAAACCTACGAAGCCGGCCAGCGGCGAGCGAAGGGCGCACCGCGCCGACAGGAGGGGGAAAAGGGGACCGACGATAAAAGTAACGCGGCTTTTAATTACGAACCGATTTCAGCACCGTCGTCCCGCTGCGCGCCCTTGGAGCGAATATTATTAAAGCGCGTTGCGTTTCTCCCGGGTGCCGCGTTTATTGTCAAGTATGCGCATCGGATTATCGTCCCGCGTATTTTTTGCTCCCATCCACCCGGCAATTCTCCGTCTGCCTCGCGCGCCTCGCCATCGCGCCCCATCATCGCCGACCCGGCGAGGCCGGTCGTTAAAAAATTAAGTCGCGCGAACGCGTCCGGCAAAAACACGCGAACTTCTCGTTTACGATTATTAATAGCCGAAGCGCGCGATCTTCCCACTCGCGAACCGCGTGCTCGCCGCTCGGCCGATCTGCGCGTGGCTCGCAGAAGTTTCGTGATGGATCGAGCCATGCGTGCGATACTTTCATGTACGAATGCTACCGCCCTGTGAACGTATATTAAACCGAATTTACTATGCTCTCGTTCTCTCTCAAAGAAAAAAATATAAAAAAATAACGGAAGAAAAAAAAAAAAGACGCGGGTGTAACTTTATTTCGTCGGAGCGATTTCACGGCGAATCAAATAACAACGAGCAGTGTGCGCATTTTAATGACTCCGCATCTCGGTTGCACGGCCATGATCTCTCTCCGGAATCACTGCCACACCGAGATCCTCCCTAAATCAGCACCTGCCTAACAGGCGGCCGCCTAAATCTCGCACCGTCATTCTAAGACTCGTCCCTTATCTCGAGCCCTCGAAAAGTCGATCGGTTCGTCGCTTTGCATTCCTGGGCATGGACGAGATACAACACCGCCGTCACAAGCCCTTCAAGCTTTGCTATCGGGAATTATACGTCTTTCTCTCTCTTTCACTTCTCCGTTTCGTTTTTTTCGAAATTGCTACGCGCGGAAACGTCCCCGTAAAACTCGCTCGAGACAGACTACCGTGGGACTCAGTCGGCGATAAAATCTTCCGGGATCAGTAACGCCACGGCGATAACGCCGTCGCTCTTGGCGCTAGGTGTGCCCGCTTGGGGATTCTAACTTTGTTGGTTCAAAGCGTTGCTAGTATTAGCCAACTGATCGGAAATTATCGATAGGCGAAGATCATTCCGAACGGTGGGGTTTATCGCGGAACTAATTTGAGACACGAGTTCTTTATCAGTTCCTACAACCTTTATCTCATTACTCTCAATTTGCGCGATTCCTTGGTATAAAACGTTCGTTAGCGCGGAGAATCACGAAACATCAAATTAATTATTCTATTTCGCAGCGTAACGCGAATTAAACGAACGAAAGTATTCGGCGGATATTATCCAAAACTCGAATACCACCCAAAGGAATGCGACAAGGTGCTAAAAACGTAAGCGGTTCCACCGATTTATAGAGTGCGAATACTTTCGACTGGCTTAATAGTTTCGAAGGGCACGTTCGAGGTGTCGAGGGATCCGCGGGGTCCAGGGCGTGATCGCGTTCTCCGTCAACCGATGACACCGGCCGTTGCCGCGCTCGCTCCAGATAAGCACGTACGGCCGCGAAGATCGAGATGAGCCCTCCGCTTCGACGAGGAACGCCGGCAGTTGCCTCCACGTTAGCCGTACACGGATGCACCGCTCCGGCGGCGTCCAGAGTTAATGAGAGAGCGGCCGTACGGAGCAATACGGCGCATGCACCCGCCCACTTCACGCCGGCGCTGATAGATAGATGCCCCTCCGGCCCTCTTTCTTTTACCTCTCTCTCTTTCTCACCCTTTTCTCGGGCCTACCTTCCCCGGGCCCTCCTCGTCGCGTACGTGTTCGCCGCGCGCACGGTACCGCCGTCAACGTCGTGAAAACATCAGCGCGAGGATCGCGGAACCGCGGCCGCTCGTGCAAAGGCGGCGCGATGGCGGCCGGGAGGCGCCGCTTCGCGGTACAGATTGATGCTTCGGGTCTACCTAAAGTCGTTAAGGCCCGCCGCGAAAAGAAACTCCGAGATCGCACGGTATCGTGCGGACGTTGCTTCAAGTGATAACGTATAAATGTATTATATGCACGTTCGTTGGCGCGTGTTCGATTTAGATTTATTATTTTTTTTTTTATGCAATCGTAGAAAATGCTACTTAATATTCTAAACCAGTTGTCAGCTAGGAAATCATGCGCTCGATTTGTTAAATTTTGTAAGAGTTTCGGGCAAACTCGGAAGTAAGCTAAATAAAAAAAAAAATATCAACGATTATTTGTTACTAATTTGCTGCGCCCTGTTGCGTCTAGCGGATATGTAAGTGTCAGAGCGTCTCGTATATTTCGGATTCCGCGGCAGTCGCATCCTCGCCGTGGAAACGTCTCGGGGAAAGAAACGGATGATAACGTAGGAGAAAGAAAGCGATTCCACGTTCCCTGGTTCCCGGTTCCGGAGGGCAAGGGGAGGGACAGGGCATTCATCTATATTAGCTTCGAGAGCGGACGGCCTGTCATTACCGCTGCCGCTCTTGGCCCTCTTCCTTTCCCTCTTCCTCTCCTCCCGAAGTCTCTCTATCTTTCCCGTCTCGTTCGGGCTATCTCTTCCTCGCAGCTCGCATCTTCCCTCCATCTTTCTCCCTTTATCCCGCGCCTCGACACAACTACCAGCAACAACCCCTCAACGCAGACACCTTCGACCGATACCGCCAGTCTCCTTGCTGGCCCATTAGCGGACCGCATTATCAAAGTGCCAGAGGGAGACGGACGGAGCGCGGCGACGAACAAGGACGAAAGAGACCCCGCGGAAGAAGAGGCAAAAGAAGTGGAGGGGGAGACGGGGCACGGGAGGTGGAGGAGCAGCATCAGTGGCCGTGGCTGCTATGGAGCTAATAACCGCCGTTTAAAACGCAAAAACAAAGGTCTCGCCGTGCATCATCGGGGGCTTTAGGCCCGACCGCGGGAAGAGGAAGGCAACGCCGGGAGGAGGCGGAGCAGGGAGAGAGCGCTCCGACTCGCACACACGCTCGACCGACTATTCGAGGCGTCAGGGTCATTACCGGATCATTACCTACCATACCTACTGTGCGACGACGATGATGGCTCGAGCTTGCGAGCACCACCGATAGACCCCCTCGCGTACATAACGCATCTACACACGCTCACGCTCCGCTCTCATGTATGCGCGTCCTCACATCTAGAGCTCCGACTTCTCGGGCGTTAACGTCTCGTATACCTTTCCGCACAGGTATGCGTACGCGCGTCCAAGTGTGCGCGCACTCGTGCACTCGCACACCGGCTCTTTCGACGCAGTGGTGATCGCGCGTCGGTCTGCTCGGCGGCAGCCGGGTAAATTACAGGCTCGACCGTATTTTGTGTTGTCTTGTTGTTTTTCAACGCGCCGAAAGGAAATGAGCGAGCAAACGCGTCACGCCACCCCGAACCTGCTAATTTCTATTCATATTTTATGGCTATTAATTTCTTCGCTGTAACACTCGGCTCTCTGCCCGTTTTGCCCCCTTCGCTTCGCCTCGCTCTCTATCACCGTACTCTCTATCTCCCTCTCCTTTTTTTTTTTATCTTTGGCCCTCCGCGGCTCCGTTCTCCCTTTCCGCAATTCTTTTCTTTGCCTCTCCCCAATTCGCGTTATACCCTTCTTCTCGCCTTCCTATTTTTAGTGTCTCTTTCTGTCGGCTTCTGTCGCCGCTTCTTCTTACCTTTTGCACCCTTTCTTCCTCTCTTTTTCATCTACCTTCTAATACTCTCCTTTAACAGCGTACCGTGTCGAAGGAAAGAATCCACGGAACTCAGCCCTACGCCTCTTTCTACCCGCCAAATTTTTTTTTTCTTTTCCTTTCGCCAAAATCTTCACGCGATTCATCGTTCGCAAAGACATCCAGTTCCCGCGAACTGTCCCTTTCTATTTTTATGAGTTTTTATTTCTTTTCGCGTTTCGCCACCACCTAGTATCACCCCGAGCGACGACAGCTCGGCTCGCTGTTAATACTATGCGCGCGATTGTTAGTCATAAATCTCTCGATAATTCCAATGTAGCTTCCTCATTTCCCTCCTGTTTTTTTTCCCCCTTCGAATTTAATCAACCTTTTTTTCGTAGATCCCAGCCCACTAGCTTCAACGACTTCCACATGTATTATTAGGATATTTTTTAGATTTATTCATTATAGGTTTTAATTTACCGATTGATATTTCCTCACTTAAAAAAACGCATTAATTTCACGGCCGGAAAAATTAAATTTACATTAGTCTTCTTCAACTTTTACACCGAGTCTCGCAATTAAAAAAAATATTTACAGAAAGCAGTTTTTTTTTAATGTAATAGACGTAAAAATAAATGAATTCGTTGGATCATATTTGGCGTGATATTTGCCTTTTGTTCGTTCCAAGTTGAATTCCGTTTTTAGAATCGTGGTAGTATCACCAAAATGGCGAAGGCATTCCACGAGGGAGCTTGATAGTCCCTGTGGGATGCGTGCGAGAGGAACCGAGATGAACCAAACCGCAGCATTCGATGAACTACCTTCGGCCATCAGCGGGGTGTAACCTATTATTATCTACCACTTACCTAATGCCCTGTGTCAGCCCCGGGGTAGACGGAGAATAACAGGCCCCTTCTCCGTTCGACGGAATTCCCTGCGCTTTAATATCGCGAGCTATTTCACGTCGCCTGAGCGCGCTGCCCGCGATTTTGGCCAATTTATCGACTTAGGTGTCAAAAAGATGATCAATTAGGGGAAGCCTTGAAATATCGAGGAGCACGAAACGCATCACGAAAAGTTAATTTTGTCATCGAATCAAGATCGGGTATCTCGGTGTGACTATTAATTATTTTTACATATTTAGCACCCGCTTTTTACTTTAATATATTGTATATGTACGTTGCACGCAATAATTCTGTTGTACCAAACTTGAGGAGAATCGAAAGAGATACGGCGAGCGATTTATATTGCAATACGTAGAAAAAGTTGAAAATCAAATTACATCGTTGTGCGATTTTGCACTCTAAAAGTAGCCCGTTAAATGCCGTGTCCCCGGCTGATCTCTGTTTCTAAGTTCGTCGAAAATCGGGATTACGATTCTACAACTTGCGCAACTGACCAAAGATAATCTTCGTGCGCGATAATAATCACCGGTAGCAATTCCCGTGGTAATTAACATTAACAGCGGTCACCGGTGCGTATAAGTGATCGCGTTCCTATGCCGACCGGCCGTAATTTTATTATTTGCGCGCTCATCGAGCGGACGTACAAATATTATGTGCGAATTATTAGTGTAAACGCGTAAATTCATGATGTGCCGAGAGGTGCGGCTCGCGTGTAATTGGATTGCTAATTAAGTTGCATCGAGGCGCTATCACGCGATAGAGCAGCGCAAGAGACGAAGAGTGAAGGATTTCTCTCCTTGGATGCTTCCTCGCGCGACGAGAGGGACTTAAGGAGGCTCGCGTGAGAAAGAACGGCGGTTCTCGTTTTCCGAAAAGGGCTTCTCCGCGGTGCCCACGTGACCGCGGGCCTTCGGACGCCGAGAAAAGGGCTTCGAAAAAATTACGGGACATTAAGCCACGTGAGAATATACCATATTTCCTTGTCAGAGCCGCTTCGGGGAACGAGGAACAGATACGTTCGAAAATTACGGATGTGGCCATTAGCCGCTAAAAGCCGTCACGATGCCGTCAGTTTTGCTCCAATTAACCCTCCAGGAATCAAGTTTTTTCTCTCTCTCTCTCTCTCTCTCTCTTCACGATAGGAAAAACAGATGCAACGCGTACGCGATTACGCATAAAAAGCGTCTTATTACTCGCTACGTCCAGGAAATCATTTTTCCTTCAGCTGTCGGCTAGCTTATCCAATTCTATTACTAGTTTAATTCTGTACGCTGATTAAAAAAAAACGAGAGAAAGAGCGATCTGCCAGATAAATGAACTGAATCAATATTGCATGATTTGAAATCATTTTCGCAGGAGTTTTGCGAAGATCAAAACTTTATATGTACATCAATTTTTATCGAACAAAATTTGATAATTACGACGATCACGACGCAGACGGTTATTTAAGAAATTTAATTAACAGGATAAATAAAGATTTCACATTTAACTATATACGTAATTATGATTTTTAGTTTTAAACTCAATGTTTTGTAAAATTAGAAATTCATATGACATTTCGTCATCGAATTCATGAAATAAGTTCTCAAATGTCAATTGCTTTTAGATTTAATACAATTAAGAAAAAAAAAAAAACTTTGAATTAACTCTGCCGGATGTATTTTCTTCTTTCTTATTTACGGACTCTATCTCTTTCTCTCTTTTCTTGTGGACGACGGTACTCGAGGGGTGTAGCCGCGAGAGCGTCATGGACATTTTAATGGGTAACGGCGGTGGCCTCTAATTAGAACGTTTCGACCGTAACCGCGCCATTACGGGGGAAAACGCAGACTCGTCAGATCGATGAGGAATATTTATCGCGGTGTAACAATTACGGGAGTCCTGGCATAGCGCGAATAGTAATAGGCGGCCTGCCCCGGAGGCCGCTCTCTCGCCCGGCGAACGACTGTAATTAGGGCTTTTATTGTCTGTACATAAGGAAGCTTTATGAAAACATTAAGGATATAATTCAAGGCCGGGGAGAGGCGCAGCGCGCTAGCACACTCCGCCATGAATTGCAGCTCGGGACTTAATGCACGGGAGGACCGTGCTGCTAGCGCGCCGCGTCATTTCCGTTTTGCGTACGCACGCACACGAGCGCACGCGTACCCTCCGTGTAAGTTGCCTTGTGTGCGACGAGAACTGCCTACCTGTTCCTCACCACGTACGATGTAATTTGATTCCTGGATTTTTCTGCGCGAGCCCCGTGTGATTAAGCTATTTTCGAGACCGAGAGAGATAGCGCGCCGCTGGCGAGGGGATGGTAGCGCGCAACGCACCCGGGATTCACATCTCCATCGACATTCTTCGGTATGAATATTGTTCGCGTACGTGAACAGAATTTTCGAAATGAAACGCGTAACATAATTATTTAAGCAACGTTTAAATCAGCTTGTCGATTTAAATTGGATTGTCGAGTGCCTCACGGTGTCCCGATGCTTTCCTACGTATAACAATAAAATTTCCAAGCCGCGTCACGTAATCGTCGATCGAGATCCACGTTCGGGATCCGCCTAAATCACCGGCTCGCTCCGTCCCGCCCTGTTCTCCTACACGCGATCCTGCTATCCGCGAAATCTCGGATCACGATCGATCCAGGCGGATCGATACGCGAGGCAAGTACCCGCTAGAACTCGGCTAATAGAGTTCGGGCCCTTGACAGCGATATTTCACGAGAAGGAGAAGAGGAATGGCCGCGGACGGACGCGCCGGTGTGTGGTCCGGCACGTCCGAGTGGACGGCGATTAGCCCCGGGGCCCCCTAATCCCTTCCTCGCTCTTCCGTCGCCGGTTTCACCCTCCGGGAACGGAGGCTCCTTCCTCTTTACCGCTCGAGGCTTACTCTTGTGCATCCACGTACCGATGCGTGCGTACCATGTGTGCGCGGGGTTGTGTGTATGTTCGCTCGTGCGCCTCCTCGGGTGTCGCGTTACGTACTAAGCGGTACGGTAACCGAGACGCGGCCTGCACACCGGACCCATTGTTCCCGAGACTTCCCCACGTCCCACCGCCTGTTTCTACAGTCGCCACGTTCACCCCCGTTCACGCTTGTCCAGCTCCACGGACTTTTCGGCTCGAGTCGATTTGCCCTTCATCGTCTTGCTTCCTCCGTCTCTCCATTCGATCGGGTATATCAATACTGCACGCAATAAACAATATTGCTAGCACCGGATACGAACGACTCTAACCGCTGCATTTTACGAGCAATATACTATCATCTCTTACAATATGTATTAAAAAAAAAATGTTTGTAATATTTGATTGTCACTAAATTAATCTTGAGAACATTTTCAAAGATTTTTTTTTCATTGAATTTTTGCTCCTGCGTTTAAATACTGCTGAATGCGTAGAAAAAGTTCTAATATATACATATATACAATTTGTTTAAAGATCTAGAATTAATACAGCTGAATTCCTTTTGGCAAACCGCATTTCTCGCAACTCTCTTATTTTTCGTGCGTCGAATCTCGCAAAGTCACGGTGGTTTTGTCTCGCCTTCGCACCATGGTTTTACGATTTTACGAGTCGGAACTCTCGTCGACGTGCCGGCTAGCAACTACCAAATGAAGGCTAACCTTACTCTCCTTGACTGGGTGTCGCCTGACCCGGTGATCCCCGAGGTAACTGGACCCGCGAGAGTCAGCTTGCCCCCCCTCTCCCCTCCGATTTTGGTCCACGGAGACAGAATCATTATGAATGTCGGTCGAGATTGAATTGTACGGTCCCGACGACGTCGGTCGCGCGAGATGATGAAGTGCTTCGTCGCGCCAAATGTTCCACGAACGATGATTTTATTCAACGTACCAAAGATTTAAAAGTTTCTATTTCTTACGCGATGTTTATGAGCAATTTCTCACAAGATAATACTTTTTTTTGTGTCTACGAATAGCGAATAGATTTATAAGTTTTTTTTTTTTTTACAACAACAAGAAGCTTATATTTTTTTAACAGTGTGACTTGAAGGCACGACCTAAAGTTTCTAGGGACGGGGATAAATATGTTTTCCGGAACCTTTTTATTATGCACGCCTTTAAATTATTTCTATGCACGAAATGCTGAGTTATTGAACGCCAGTTATGAAAGGCGTCTTCGAATATCTTGATGGCTGCTGGTTCGCGGAACTGGATGATCGATAAGAGGTATCATTCGTGGGCGGCCCGTACTCAAATTATCCGACAGGATACTAGTATCAAGTTGTCTCTCAACCACTTGACTTCCAAGAAGCGCGAAGGAACCAGCAGCCATCCATCGACGCTGCCTTCGTCTTAAGATTTGAGATCAAGCAGACAGCGAAACTCAGAGAAAATCGTCAAATCCTCGAAAGACATTAAAAATATCCAAACCGAACGTACTTTCCTTTTTTTTGCAGTTCAAGATATTGGGCTTTAAAAATCTTTCATAAATAAGATATTAGTTAAATTAAACTATAAACTGGTCTTCGCGACATAAATTTTAAATAACCTGGAAATTGGTTCATCTTTTTTTAAATAATCCAGTTATCAAGCTATATTAATAAATTATTTTTTAATGTCTGATCTTAATACTATAAATTACGGGATTCAGAACGAAAAGTAGCAGAGTGTCTGTTTGAATTATACGGAAAAAAGATCAAAGAGAAGATGATTAAAGAAACGCCAAGCTAATTAAGAAATCAAACGGGTGTAAAATTAAAGTAACGAAGCGGATTATTGGTTTGAAATTTGTTGATCGAACGAAATGAATGTCTCAGTCTACCTAGCGCTAAACCGATTCGACTCGTTCACTTTAAATGGCAAAAAAAAAAAAAAAAAAAAATAAAAAAAAAGACTGACGTAAACTTCTCTGGATCACATCGAAGGATCTATCGAGCATTCTGATTCGTTCCTACGGCCTTCGGATTTGCGCAATCGGTCTTACCTCGTCGGGCTTGAAATCGAAAGCAATTACAAAGCGCCGCCTCGGATCCGCGATATCGTAATGAAGCCTTAATAATTGAGATAGACCGGCCGATAATCGACGTGTCGCTATACGCCGCTCCCGCGCGTAATCACGAAAGTAGGAAGTGACTCGCCGCGATTCCGCGCAATGAGACTTAGTCGTTAATTATCGTCGGCGCGAAGAGAACGAGGGGAAGAGGGAGGGCAAACGGGAGAGCGAGAAAGAAAGAAATACAAGATGACCCTTTCGCCGTGCGAGACGCGTTTCCATCTGTGATCGGCCAATAATCCGCTCGTTAGCGTTTCTGCCGCAATAGTAACGAAGCAACGAAGGCGCGTCCGCGCACAATCGCGCGTAATTAACCCTAATTAAGCCCGCGCCTAACGCACGAAATCATCCATCACGTTTGTTGCTTTGAGGGAGAAAGAGGTTCTCGCTATTCCCCCCACCGAGCGCGCACGTCTTTCTATGAGAGAAAAGCTCGTCTTAATTACCCGCCATTCTCTCTGTCTCGTCTCTCTGTCGACTCGCATCCGTAAAGGAATCTCATTGATTTACTCCCTTTTAAGTGCTATTAATGCCGATAACGTCGATCGATTAATCAGCCGGCGCGAGAGCCGCCTCTCTCGCCTCGAGATCGAACGGACGATTTTATCTCGCTCTGTCTCGCGTTCCCGCGGCTTCGGACGATTTATTTGCTCGCCCCGGCGCGATCTTTGCCGTTTCGGTCGATCCGCTGAGCGCAGGATCGCGACCTATTGGCCGCACGATTGCGTGGCCGCTCCGTTCGGTACCTCGTCTAATCTCAATGCTGACCGGCCGCCCGCGCCGCGCCGATTCTCAAACGACTCGCTGTGCCACATTTTAAATGGATCTCTTATCTCAACGTCTTATTCCGCTAACATTATTAACGACCCCAGACTATTTCTCTCTTAATTACGTAATTTAGCGTGCGATATGTATTATTATTATCGTTTCAGTGACCCGATGGAGCTTATGGAGCAACAACTGGTAAGATGCGGCGTGCCTCCGGTGAGAATCTACGAGCACCTCGCTATGCCATCGCCGGTCATGGTAGCTGCCGCCGCGGCCGCGACGCTGGGCGCTCAACAACAGCAGCAGCAGCAGCAGCAGCACCATCAACCGTCCACCCAACAACAGCAACATGAAAACGGACATACGATCCCACCCTCCTGGCTGTCGCCGGCGATCTTGTACGGTACCAGAGGTGCAGCCGGCTCACCGTCGCCCTATTCTACCGCCGCGGTCGCGGCCACCCCCGGCTTCTCGTATCCGACGACATTGTCCTGGCCACCGCCTCCCTGGCAACCACCCCCGGTCGCGATGATCTCGCGACGGTCATCGCCCACCGCCGCGACCAGCCTGAGGTATGTGCCCTATCCACCGACGGCCAGCACACCCCCGCCGCTAAGGGCGCGCCCGTCCAGCCCTAATTAGCGATCCCCGCTGGCGCTGCCAGCTCGCCGACTGCAGCAACATTGTTCCTCCTCTCTCTCTCTGTGATCAAGGAACCGACGCCGATATCGGAACTGGAACCTGAACTCGTATGTTTTTATTCTCGCCAAGAGCATGACGGACCTAATGCACGCGTTCTATCGTCATCGGTAACCGCGCTCGGCGATGCAAAAAAAAAAAAAAAATAAAAAATAAAAAAACGAGAGTAATATTCCCTACACTTTTGTTGTAGCGACGAACGAATAAGATATTTGGACAACGTAGTTGGAAAACGACGGTCCAACGGATTTGCAATCGTGAGGCGAATATTGGTCATTATTAATTGTGCAATTAAAACAACTTTATTGTGTTTCGTAGCGGTAATAATATGTAGATGTAGCTTTATCGTATCTCAAGTATATAGTTTTGTAAGATTTTATTTTTCAAGTTGACTTAAAAGTTAAATTTATTTTTTATCCCAAGAAAAATTATTTTACAAACATTATTCTTATTATCTCTGAAAGTTCGCGAACGTTACTAATTAAATTAAATTATTTTATAACGATACATTGCATATGAATGACGAATCTATCACAAGATAACGTTTCAATCTTTCAGTCTTTCAGAGTTTTCTCTGTTAAATCGATTATTATTATATAATTAATATACCAATTAATAATAACGACTATATATAAGTTGTATAGATTGTATATATGTATTTATTTTCTGGACACGATTTGGCGCGAATGTAATTTTTTTTTCTTTTTTTTAAAATTAATTAATAATTTTTAAAATTATCTGACTCTTGTTATAATTGTGTTATATAATTTTATTACGTTGTGTTTATTAAGAAGAGCTTCGAAACCATAATTTTTCGCACATTCTTCTTGATGTCGTTTTAATTTCCTATCCACATATCGTGCAGCAAAAGCAACGGAGGACGATGAATCGCAGGGCGTCACTTACAACTGTGAGCTTAAGCGTGTTCTAAACGTTCATGTTTTCTCCCGCAACACCTTAGGTGCAACCAAAGAACTATTCTTAGCGCCTAGGATGTCAATCGCGGACTCTAACGCATAGATATTTATATAATATAATATAATAAATGTAATTCTCTGTGTATACATGTCGTTCCATTAATATTATGCGCAAGATGAGTATATAGGCGGCGGCGGCGACGGTAAAATTCCACACAACACGGATTATTCGAACATCCACGCGGAACTAAAATATTCCAAAAAATTATAGAGCCGGATACGCAGGAATCTCCGTATTCATTTTCAAGTTTTAAGGACTCGAAAAGTTTCATCGAGACACTTTTAATTTTTGAAAAAAAAAAACAAAAGAAAAGAAAGAGCCACGAAATGATACATTGAAATATTCAATGATCTAACGGAGCAAGAGATCGGTACGTTTCAATACCCGAGAACGTGAGAATCGAATATCTTCGCAAGTCGACGTTATCGTAAATCTTCTCGACGGCTCCCCGCGAACGGCGAGATATGTCTCTCGCTCTCGTGTCCACGTAATATATCTCGTTGTGGAGGATTCGCGAGTATCAAGAGGGATCGCAAGGCCGCGCGGATTTTCGATCTCGATTTGTACATAATAATTCCGCGCTCATTAGAACGAATAAGTATCTGTTGTAACGTGACGAAGGTACATGTATGCGTACGTACGTATGTTAAATATGTAAATGCAAGCGAGCGTGTACGAAAGAGCGAACGATTCTCGGCGTAACTGTATTATATACCGCGATAGTATTAACGCGCGTCTTGGCACAAGACCGTGCAATTTGTACATAAAGGAACCTTTATGGTAGCGAGTAGTTCAGCGCCGTATTCCCCCCCTCGATGTAGCACGACAAAAATAAATGAATTTTCATTAAACGCCCGATCACTCAATCGCCTGTACTTTCTGCGCCACTCATTAATCTTCTTCCTTTATTATTTATGTTCTTTGTACAGTTTACTCGTTTACGAATAAATTATTCATCGTTATTAACAATTGTTTTAATGACGTTACACTTACTTTCTTTTAATCTCAAGCCCTAACGAGTATTATCCTCAAGATGTTATTAAAATTAAGAGACGATTATTTTCGCGGCTAACTGCGAATGGAATCCTCTGTCACCTACCCGTTCTTTACTCGGTATGACCTTGCCTGCGCCACCCAAGCCTCATCGCACCTCCAACTGCCGTGTAATTCTGTTATACCTATCTGAAATTAAATAAATTCATTTCACGGCCTGTCAGCGAGCAATTATTTTCAGATGCGGCTGCTTTAAAGCCTTCGGTTCGTTCCATGACTAACACCTTTTCTCACTCTCTCCCTCTCGCCCGTTCTTTCTGTCACTCGAGCCCCCGGTTCACCATCGGGAGCATGTCGCTATCGCCGTATCGCATTGCGTAGTACTCGGTTGCTTCACGTCGCGTCATTGGGCGCGCCGGGTCGCTGCACCGCAAATGTTTCGCGCGATCGAGCGCGGCCGCGGCGACATGAGACGCCCTTTAACCCTCTAGTCCGTACGCGACGCGAAATATGAAGCGTTAAACCAGACGCCAATAACGTGAGCGGACATTGTTTCATAATGCGCCCGATAACATTTCCGAAGGTAGCTCAATTAGAAAAAAAAAAAAAAAAATAATAATAAAATGCGATAAAATTAATTGAGCGATAAAGAGATTACATATTTTTTAACGAAACGTCGTTGGTGCGATGCTCTCTTCTCAAATTTTTATAAAGGTAACGAGTTCAATATATTTAACAAACAAGTAAATTTAAAGTTCTACTAAAAATAGCTAAGTGATATTCTTTTTTTTTTTCTTTTTTTTTTCGAGAACAAAAGATCCAAGGCTGAACGTCTAAATTGCACGCGAGGCGGTTCACCAATTACTTCGAAGACATTCAACGAGTAGGTACTCGAGTCTTTTAAGGACTCGTTGAATTAGCGATGGAGGACGCGGCGGCCACAGGTAGAAGAAATCCACGGTCGAAAGAAACGCGAAAAGGGCAGAAGAACGGCGGGGAAGAAGAAGTAGACAACGGTTTCACCGGGGCGCGAAAGCGATCGTGTGTTACGTCGTGATGGGTGGAGCGAGGTGAGAGAAACAGAGAGGCGGCTCCCGAGCTTGTAATTATGTTGATACGAATGATCTGCGGCTCGCCGCAGACCGACGAAGAACAACAGGAGAAGACGAGAAGAAGAAGAAAAGGAGAAACACGAGCGGGCCGGGCCGGCGAGAGAGAAAAGAAAAGGGGAAGAAAAGGGTGAAGCCGCTAGCGATGCTCACCGGCTGCGCTGTACGTACCCCCCCCTTCCCTCCCCCGATTTTTCCTCTTTCTCCTTTTCTGCCTTCTCGCCTTTCTTCCTCATCGATACTTTCCTCCCCTCGTTTTCTCTTCACCTCGCGGGCACCGGCGTTGCAGCGTTCCCCGCGTGCATCTACCCGCACGCATCGCTCATCCCCACGCGACTCGAGAGAGAAAGAGAACGAGAAGTCGGTGAGGACCAAGCTTTAGGACCGTGGCGAAACCAGTTTAAGTGGTTAAGTGTAGATGTAATTGATTTCCATTTTATGAGGCTCTCTCGAGGAAGACGCTCCTCCACCCGCCGTATATCCCTCCCCCTCCCTCCCCCCTCGAGCAAGTCGCCCTCCCCCTTCTCTACCTCTTTTTCTATCGTATCGCATCTTCCGCCTTGCGCTCCTATCTCTCCCTCGCCCAGCTGCATAGTCTTTAGCTTTCCTTTTTCTCGCGCCAGCGAGCCGCACACGCGTGCGACGCATACGCGCGCAACATCGAGCGCATAAATACGCATTATAATGTATCGGCGGGTGCCTCTCGACAAGAGAACGGCTTCGCCGGGCATAATCGTTTTCTCACGCCTCGTTCCGCGATGATTTCGGCGGGAAGGATGGAGGTGAAGTATTAACCCTTGCCCACCTCGTCGTACTTGGCGCGGGAGAGCCCGCGCTTCCATCCTCCCGTTGCGCCGTGTGCAAGTGCGGAAGGGTTAATCGTCGAGATTGCCGGTGATTAATCGCGATAAGATCACGACGGAGCTGATACAACGCGTGGCCGACGACAAAATTAATAGTAATTTCCTATTTATGGTAATAGAATTTTTTTTTTAATTATTAAAAAAATGTTTCTACGCGCAGTCTAGTTCCCATAGCTTCCAAAATCAGAGACTGTGACCTCCATTTATCACACCTTGTTTCTTTTTTTTTTTTTTTATGAGAAATAAACGCATACGCGGGAAAGATTAGAAGTCACAGAATTGATCGATGAATACCAAGAGTGCTCACGCGCGTAATGAAAGCCCACCGAAGTGGCATGCAATTACAAGAGCAGTGATAAAAGTTGGTAACGAATTAGCGGTTTGTAAAAGTGACTCTCGACTTCTGACAGCTTCGAGACGGAGAAAGTACGACGGGGGCGAGTTTCTTGCGGGCTGCTCGTTTCACGTCGGTACAAGTTGTTCTTCGGGGGCGAACGAATTTACGATCGATACCTTAATTGCAATCGAACGAGCTATTTCGAGGGTCGGCGAAGGTTAATGCACCATTAAGAAGCGCGTTACAGAAGATGGTGTCCACGCTCGTTGTCTTCGAGCTCCTCCCCTCGATATTTTTTTTCGTTTTTTTTTTTTTTTAAATTAAATCCGGGAAGAGTCGTATCCCCCCTCGAAATAAGCGTTTATTATCACCCTCATTTATTTATCTCGGCAACATTTCACAAGCCCTCGAGCAGAGTTATTTGTTTGACGTAGGATAATTCGATTAGTGCCGGTGTCGGCGTAAGCCAGTTAGGAAAAGTAGAAAATTTAAGGAGAGTGTCGTAAGAATACGATCCACCGGGGTGGAAGAAGGAAAGGATGAATCAACGATAAAAAGAGAACGGGTAGAAAGTCACGAGGGTAAGAGAAAGAACGAGAGAAATAGAGAGAAGCACTCGGGCGGAGAATATGTAAATTAGGAACTCCGCGTGTGAATGCGGAGATTTATGGCGGCCCGTACACATTTCTGGGCGCAATAAATATCAGTAAGTAGCGACGCGCGGGACCGCGTCCGGATCGGATCCTCCGCGCTTCTCTTGCTCGCTCCGTGAACATATACGTATACGCGACTAACACCATGTCGCGCTACCACGCCGCCGTTCAATCCGTGCCCAATATCCTCAGAAAAATGTCGAAAAAAAAGAAAAAAAAAGATCGCCGTCGTTTACAAAAAGAAAAAAAAAAATAACATGACTGAAGACGAAAGTTATAAATCAGTAATTAAAAAGATAATGTTATTCCCGACTTATATTTGTCAGCTTTGCGACTTCGATCGTAATCGTCTCGACCTAAAGATTTTTAATTTTACATTGTCGGCAGTTACCGGTGGACGAAACTAACGTAATCGACGAGACGAAAGCACGCAGAACGGAATGGAACGCGAAAACGAAACGGTAGGACCCGAAGAGAGTCGTCGGAGACTCCGTGGGTGGCTGCCGAGAGATCTCTCGCTTTCCTTTTCCCTTCCTTCTTCTCGCACGCACACGCACGCACGCACGCACGCAGGGTCGGCGACGTTTCTCTTAACGCATCCTGCTACTTCGGTAAGTGACGCCCCTGCATCTCGATATCCCCGTCGCTCTTTTTGTTCGAACGCAAGCCGAACGCAGCTGCGGCAGGAACCGTGCAAACAACCGCAAACCGTGAAACGAACGGACGATGCGATAAAATGAAAAATGTAAGGCTACGTATTTTTTTTTTTTTGAATTCCGTTCCGTTTATTTTTAACTGATAAAACAGGATATGGTAAAGTCAATGTTTATGTCTTGTAAAAATTATTAGATCATCTAAATGCCTTATTTTTGCATAAAATTTACATTGTAATCACGTTATAGGAGTATCCTTCGTAATTTGTAGACGTAATAAGATTATGGAATTTCTATCACTGTGCAAACTCATTGCAATTGTATATTATATGTATATGAGCTAACGTTTCGAGAAGACTTTATTACTTTTATGTTATTATGCGTTTTATGATCCACGATACTGAATTTATTCTCATCAACATCGTCAGGTGGTTACGACGCATTCTTTCGCGCTATAAAAGTCACCGTGAAACGCGATCAATTACAATCTGGTCATGCTCTAGCCGCAGAAACTCTCATCGCCAACAGCAATTATAAGAAATCGAGACAAATCCATGCACCATCCTTGTCCGTAAAGATTTTCCAACGAAAATATTATGTTAGCAAAATAATTTTAGGCTCGATAAAAAAATCAGTGCTTTAAAGAAAACACTTTTAAGTGAGATTATTAAGAAGAAAAAAAAAATAAAAAGATCTGCGAAGCAGACGGCGAAAAGAGAGACTAATTTGCTAGCGAATCGACGGATTATTAATTAGCTCGTTTAAGAGATTATACCGCTCGAACGGCAACTTCGGAGGACCGACGTGGAAGATGAAGAAGAGAAAATAACGAGAGCGACGATTAACCTCGTCGTCAGCTGGGTCGTTCTTCGCACCTGCTCATACGGAGAAGAATTAACTGTCCTCGAAGTCAGTCGACTATGATAATCAGACGAGCTATGATCCGGCCGCGATTCCATAAATAAGCTTATATTATAGATGAAATTTCTCGGGCCGATTAAAACGGGTGAACGATATTATTCATCACGGTGAGGCAATTTCTCGAGAACGAACGTTACGGTTTGTATAAATAATTCTCATCGACGCAGCTGCACGCGGACTAATGAGATCGCATTTTATTTTATTACAATGACATTTGGAAAATCGATGCAGATATTTGCGCGTACTACAAAAGGTTATTAAATTTTTTTTTTTTTTTTCCTGAAAATTATTGTGTTTTGTGAATTTCGATGAAGATTTCTACTTTCATGCGGGAAGGCGAAGAATAATTGGATGCCTGTTCGCGCCAGTCAGCGAAAGACAGAGTGTTAAGTAGACGCACTAAAATATACGTTAATGGTCAATTACGGATACTCTATCTAGATTTGCATTAGCTATATAGTTAGCGGTAAGAATGTCTCTCTCTCTTCGGCGGCCATCTGTCAGGCTCAACGACTCGTTGTTGCAAACCGTGTCATAAATGCAGATTTTCTATGATGCAACTATGTGACAATAATGCGCTTAGCGTAGCTAGATTTATAGCCGCTTATGGGATTTAAACTCAACAGATCCAAATGGTTTCCAACATACTCGAGTATCCTTCTTCCGCTCGATACCTTCGCCAGCAAATTCGCACATTTATGCTCCGCGCGGATATACATAATTGCACACTTCGATAATAAATAATAATTAGAATGCTTGACTTCACGATCGTGATAAATCAGAATCCAATTGCATTTAAAGAATATATAAACATAATTTTAATGCATTACATCGTAAATTAATATAAAGACTTTCTGGGTGGCACAAACGGGTTTTTTTTTTTTTAATTATTTTCTTCGCGGATATTAAGTTGAAGCTTCCTACGGTATGTTTTTTTACTCGGAAAAAAAAAAATCAAAACCATAGCGACAAAAAAACGAGAATTTCACAAAAAATGAAACACTGTTACGGGACGCATAGCGGTGGAGTTTTTTAAAATTCCCGGAAGCTCTTTTGAACCCTACGAGTTTAAAAAATGTAATTTCTTAAAAAGGTCGGAAAGCATGCAAATTTTTATGAACGGATAATTTGGCCTGTGGACAAACTATGCGAGCCTCAAAAAGTCTTTCCCGTTAAAAGGCGAAAAGAAATAAAAAGAATCGACTGCCTCGTAAAGGAATATCTAGTATCGAGATCGGACTAGATGAGCATAGGAGTGACGAGGGTGGTTAGAGGTTTATTATTTACAGCAGCCCGTGAGGCGTGTCACAATAGTATTGCGGGTTTCCTCTTGAAAGTCCGACAATGTGCAGGATTTACGACGGTAACTTTCAGCAGAATCGTCAATGGGGCCCACACACCCCCGCCTACACGCCAGTTTCACCCAACGGCGTGAGAATACGCGCACAAATATTTTCACCATAAATCTTGCTTTTTATCTGCCACGGTCGGGTTTTATTTACAATCTTTCTGACCTAATCCGTGCCCACAAGCAGCGAAAATCCTAATCACGTCATGAATACCTTCTCTACCTGCACGATTCTCTACCTCGACCGCAGCCACTCTTCGTCTTAACTTTTATTTCCTCGTGCTTTCTCAATGTCAACATATTTTCTTCTCCGGAAATCGTAATTGTCGCAATATATTTAGACAATATTCGGCAACACACGGCGGATAATATTTAATGAATTTTAAAGAACAGCTGTTAATTATGTTTTGCAATAATTGAAAGCCAAACGGCCGAGAATTATTTAACGCTCGATAAATTGATCTCGGAACAAATACGAAACGCAGCGGACTAATTGCGGGAGATGTCTCTTTCGTAAAGATAATCAGTGCCCATTCCCTTTTGCGCACAATCCAGCAAACAGCGACGCTTAAACCACCGACCCAGTGGCGGTGGTCGAATAATTCGGAGCAGTCGTTAGTATTTGCCATTAGCTCGCTCTGGCGAGCCGGAAGGGGCGATTCTCTTCTCCATGGGATTTCGCGCCTAATCTCGAGCGAATCGCCGAGGCGAAGGCTCGTAGGTCCTCGGTCGGGATCGCGAAGGTTGCGCAAAAGTAATTTAGATCTATGATTTAGATTCGCGTCCACGATCGATATCTTTACGCGGTTCCCCTTCGCGCGGTATTCTTTTCCGTCATTCGACGAGAAAGGTATCGGCGAGATACTAACGCAGATGCACAATGCACTCCTTTCTTTTACGCCCGGCTTTTTATTTTTTACTAGAACAAACCACGTGCACGTTTCGCGTGCGCAATTTTTTGAAAGATCTCAATTCGTGCGCGTTATTATAATTGAGTAATGCATGGTCGACGACGCGTTAACTGTTCAAGAGACCCGATTACAGACAACGAAAAAACAATTATGCCACTTACCAATCTGCATGAGCTCCAGCGGAGTTGTGGAATTCAGCCGGTGACTGTAACATAAAAAAGAAAATATTAATGTAGCCGTGCCAGTATATTTGTTAATAAAATTAATGAAAAAAAGGGTAAAAGTTTTTTTTTTAATAAAAATTTTATTTAAAAAATTGATGCTTACCTAAAGTTGCTCCGCCGATGCAGGATGCCCATCCCGGGCCTGCTCCTCCTCTCAGAATATTGAAGCCTTCCGTCAGAATGATTCCTCTTAGACCGTTTAAACTTCGTCCTCGCACTGGTTATCTGCAAACAAAATGCCCGGATAATTAATTAAAATTACGCGAGTCTGTACAACACTTCTGAAATAGAAAAGTCACCTCAGAGAGATGAGCGCATAAGTAAGGATGTAGCTTACTTCAAGAAAAGAAAACGTAGCCACAAGTGCTCTCCTCACACAGAGATTAGGGAGGAGAAAATAGTTCTCGTATCGAAAAGACGGATTTCGTTGAACGCAAATACGCACTTTCGGCACAGACACGTGGCTGCTGTGTAGTGCGGCAGTACGTACGTGTGCTTCGCGCGACCGCTAGAGAAGGACAAAGCAAGAGTCGGAGTAGTGGGGGAATATACCTAGCTCGCGGCACGTAGGCTCGCGTTCGCCTCTCACCCCGTCCCTCTCCCCCCGGCTACCTGTTCGTTACTCTCGCTATCTATCACCCCCGACCGTCGCCGAGCGCCGACGACATATTAATTAGAAATTAAAATTAAATCGAACATCAAAATCACCTATTTGATAGCCGACACATTTTTTATTAAAGATAACGTGAAAAAAATTTTAATAACTCAACTGTAACTAATTAGTATTGTATTAAAATAAATGGTACGTATTTACAATTAAATAAAATAAAATTTTTATTACTCCGATGTTTAAATTAAATTAATTTTGTTATTTTTCAACACGTTAAAAAATTTATTTTGTACTTCGTAAAGTACTTTTATTGTAGTTACAAATATTGAATTACTAATAACATTAATATAACTCTCTGTCTTTAACATAAAGTTGTCTCACGGGTTTTTTTTAATAGGATTGTCGTACTTGTGGCTTCGTTAGACTCGAAGATTATAAAACAAATTGGGTCATTGCTGTCTACGTCAGTATGTCAGTTATCTGAACTAAGCGATTAATTAGCCGCTATCGTTACTTGCACGTCGCGTCAAAAATTAAAAAAAAAGTAATGGAAAGAAAAAAATCAAGACTAAAGGAACACATTACTGCTACTGCGACCTGCTTGCGAAACCTTCAACAGAACTGTTAGAACGGATCTCCTGTTGACTTGTAGCTACAAATAAAATTCGTTACCTGCGCGATTCGGCATGGGTCATTTGACATTCCATTAATTTTTCTTGGCCACAGAGCACGTGACAAAAATACTTTTCGAATTCTTCCTTAAAGAGTATTTCAACCTCTCCATTACACGCATATTACATTACATATGTACGAATCTTTTGTGCTTACAAAAGAAATACAAATATTTGTAAAAGTAAATTAAAAATTGATTTAATTCTAAAATAATTTAATTAAAACAACGAGTAAAATCTAAACTTGTAATTATGTATGATAATTGTGCAACAATAATAATACAACACAAAATAAATTTTTATATTACAAAAAAAAAAAAGAAAAATTATTTTAAAACTTATAAAATTTCAAACATATGTATGACATTCTCAAATGATATTTTCAACAAGTTCGGCCCTTGGGTGTTCCTCAGTAGGGTTCCCTGAGCGTCCACGCGACACATGGAGAGCATCGCGGTCACATTTATCATGCCGATTTTTCGTGACGATACCTAACGTTCGACAGTGTGCCAAGGTCCCTATTCAAGTCTGCCCGAATTCATTCAAACTTCTACACCGTTTCACTGACAGATAAAAGCGCGAATTTCCATTGACGAATGGTTAATTCAACTTAAATGGACCAAGGAGAATTTTTCACGAAGGTATATCTCGCTGCTGTCACACGGCCTATGAGGTTTCTATACAAATGTAATAAATATGCAAGCAGAACGGTGATAAAACAATTTATAGATGCGCAGATGATGAAAATTACCAGAATTAAATATTTGTTATTTATTCGTTCTTTACAAAATATCTTTGGCTGCAAAACTTTGACTCGCAAAACTCACGAAGCCTGCAGAAAGTCCCAAAAAGACCCCCCGACTCCCCAAGGAGCTTCTTTCTTCGATCGTATGCCTTACGATGCCAGTTATACGAACAATATGATATAATACATCTAAGCAATGCAGGAGACGCGTTCTAACACAAACACTTTGCGATTTTTATCCCTTCAAAGGGTCCTACCTTGATAAATTCATGGCCTACAGTTCCGTATTCAGTTAGCATTGTAAAGGGAAAAGGAAAAATAAAATTGAAGATCTTCTTTTGCGAACTGGTTGGGAGCTCGATTACTGCTTTAAAGGCTTTCAAATCATTGCTTTTACACCTTCTGCGAACGGCGTAATAAGAAAAAGAAAAAAAAAATTCCAAGTGAATATATTCAGGTATACGAGGCTGGGCTATAAACACGTCTGTCAACAAGCATGTTTAAAAGAATTTAGAGAGCTTAGGTACAGATAAATTTTAATAAATTTAGTTTAAAATTAAATTTATTTGTTTTTTTCTTTTTTTTTTTTTCTTAGCTCTCGGCAAGAAATTATGGATGTTATTTTCCAAGAAAAGAAAAGAAAGAAGAAGAAACTTGAGTGACTCGTAGCGCACGCCAACATCAAGGCGGAAAGCTTTGAGAAACTGTTCTACGGATATCCTATCCTTTGTAACGGATCTTTCCACGGTACAAAAAAATATGTTAACAATCGTTGTCGGGTTGTCGGTCTGTTCAAAATAAAATAGGTGTATTTCAATAGATCCGCACGCGTTAGAGCTAAAGACTTACAGTAGCAGAAAATTTAAGCGGTAAATTTTTTGTAAAGGGCTCAGTAAGCAAGCTTAGAAGGTGTAAAAAATACTAGATCATCATTCCTCGAATATATATATATATATATGACTTATGCGTCTATATTTCAGTCCTATCATATATTCCAATCTTAATTTAACATCTTCAGCATGTTATTCATCAATGTCAGCGAAGAATTGGCCACAACCGTAACTTTAATAAAATAAATAATAGAATAAAACAAAATGAACGGAAGGAGGAAGAGAGTAGGAAAGAGAAGAGAAGAGAAGAGAGAGAGAGAGAGAGAGAGAGAGAAAAGTTTATTTTGCCTGGAAATAACGTGCGCGTTGCGAGATACCGCTGAGAATTCGAGATTACCCTGTCGTCCTTCGAAAGCCGTCCAATTTCGCGCAAGCAAGGATTCGAGAAAAGACGGCAGCGCGGTGGAGGATCTCCCGACGTTCAAGGAATCGTCATAGGGGCGGTTCGCGGAAGCTCGCCCTCTTACACGCTGACGTTACGTCGCGAAGCAATTGCGAATGTGCGTCCGTTGCACTTTTTCGCGGGAACGTCGCGCCAATATGTTGTAGACACGCATCGCATACAAATATATCTCCGGTTTTGCTCATTTAAATACGCGAGGTTCTATTTTTCATGCGATATACCACGGGAGAACTACGCGCGAGTAATAGACGGCTTTTCTAACTTCCGTCGTGAATTTCGAGCCGGCTTATCCGCCGTTTCGTCTCGACGGAGCTAGCCAATTTCGCGAAACGGGGACTTTATGAAAGGATACGATCCTTGCAGATAAGCGCGCGCCCGTGAGGGGGGAGGGGGCTACGAATCCGACGGTGTGAAAACTTTGATCGTCATTTTCGGAAGCGGTTCAAAGAAATTCTCTGACGGAATGTCGGTTCTCAAGAGCCACTGCACGAGCAATGAGCTAATTTTTTCCATATCTTTATCGAAAGATTTTTTTCGCCGACAAAGAAAGATTTTTATTCTACATATCATTTATTAATAAATTCAGCAGCATATATGTATCAAGTTTCTACATAAAGCTTGGTAACTATCCTGAGCCGATCTCGCAAACCTTCGGTTCTCGTTTATGTCTCCTTGCGGGGTGTTTTGAGGAAAAGTCCGCGCGCGAAATTATTTGCAAACTCCCGCGAGCGGCGAGCAGATAAAGGAGTCCTCCTTCGCGGCGAGCGCGCGTGATACGTCTGCAAATTATTCGACGAGACGGTAGTAAAACGGGGGGGAGGTTGGGGTTCGCAGAGACGCGCGACGAGGAACCGGCGTCGAAGAAACGGCAAGAACGAGGGAGGCGGAGAGCAGAGCAGGAGGAAGCCACGGATGAGAGGAGGATGTTGGTGGCGTCGCTGCCTCGCGGTGGCGAGAACGCGCGCAAGAAGTGTAGTAATGTCCGCCGGCGGGCAGGCGGCAGACTATTACCACTGCATGAATATGAATGAGACGAGGAAGAGGAGGTGGAGGAAGGACGTCGGCGGAGAAGGACGTTCGCATAAGAGCGCAGTTGAACCGAACGGAGAACGTCGCAGAGAGCGAGAGAAAGGAAGGGCGCGCGAGAAGAGGCAGAGAGCGGAGAGAGCGCGAAAGGAGCGGCATTCAATTAGTCTCCTAGTAATTAGCCGGGAAATCTTCGGCTTTGTCGGCAAGATCCTCTTCTGACCGATACTCAAGACCCGCCCGGCTCGCCAGCAAGAACTGCAGCGCGCGCGCGGACCACGTATACACGTAAAGGCTTACGAGTACGCGAGGGTAATATATGTTCTTTCGTGCAATGTATGCAAGTCGCGACACACGCGCCCATCCGTGTGAATATACGTGGGCCGTAGGGCCCCTCTCATTCACACACGAGAGACGCAAGAGCGTGCTTCTTACGCGGAACTCTCGAATATCCCACTCGCCATGGAATTAGTCGCGTACCCGTGTATTACGCTTGTAAATTGATTTCCGCACGGCGAAAGGTGAGGAAGCGTCCCTTTAAAGTTCCGCGAAATCCGAGCTCTCAAAGACACCGACGGTCACCTTATCACTGCGCGCGTTAAAATTGCATAGAGAAGATTCGATATTTAGTTATATATTTATTTTTTTTTTTTTCTTTTGCACGACAACTAAAATTCTCAAGCGCGTCACGGAAGCTCGTTTAACTTGGGAAGAATTCATTTTTCAACGTTTCGTGCCATCGTAAGTGAAGACTCGAGTCCTAGTACGCTATAACTCACGCATCGCAGCTTATTCAATAGACGACTATATAAAACTGGACATGTGTTTATATGAGAATGTGAAACGTACGTTACGGAGGCCATTAATATCCGTGCGCGACTTCTCCATGTCTTCCTCGAAATCTTTCACGGAGACAAAGCGAACGTTCCAACCTCCCTTCCCTTCTGACCGATTTTTCAAAGCGCCCCGCGGTTATTTCTCGAAATTCAAACTGTGGTAACTACAACAAAAGCCCTGGACCAGTTTGGACGCCAGGGTTGCGCCTTTCACGAGGGTCGATCGCGGGGTACTTTGTCAGTGCGGGGAATAAAATAATCATTAATGCGGGGCTGTGCAGATAGCCGCGCTAGATCGGTCAGGGGTGGTCTACCCTCGGCCGTCCACGGGTGGCCTATTCCGTGCCCATGTATCTCGACACGACCGGCCTAAATAGGTACACGCACCCACACGCATCCGCCTCACCCAGCCTCTCTCTTTCCTACCCTCCCAAGTGTGGGTTTACTGCATAGAGCTCTCGCCTGGACGAGCCCCGTGCTAACATAACTTCACCCCGCGGCGCGCCAGTAAATCACCGTTAAGGGCTGCTAAATAGCAGCACGCTCTCGAGACCTAGGTCGTATCCGTGTGCAAACGCGCGCGTGTGTGGGCCCCGTTTTGCCTTCTGGACAACTTGATGTCCAGGGCTCGGAATTGTGTCCGCGCGTCTCGGATAACCGTTCGACTAGCGCCAGGTCAAAAACACGCCCCGCGCGTACTCGAGGAATAAAGTACCGCTGTCGAGAGGAACGGCTGTTAAACGCGTCGAATGCCGTCCGGCCGACACGTTTCCTGCTCAGACTGTGAAACGAGATTTAAATCGTAGAGAAACCGCACGAAATGAGATTTTCGGACCTGACAGCTTCGATCGATGACGCGTTTTGTTAAATTCATTCGCGCAATATTATCTTTAATTAATTCCACGATTTATACGCTGCGTATAATAACGTTGATATCCTAACGCTGAAGTTTTAACGTAATGTGTAACGTAAGCGTTAAAAAGAAATATTTTCAACTCACCAATTTGATGAGCAACGGCGGAGATCGGCTGAGACGACAGACAGCTGTAACATACAAATATTAAATTACATTGTAGAGACGATTAAAGTTTACAAAAAAAAAATATAATATATAATTAAGCATTTCTATTTAGCTTTTAAATTAAACCATTAAAAATAAAATTATTTACTGCAACTGTTACTAGTCACAAAAATTACTCGGCTGTCAGCTAAAACTGTCAGTTAAAATATTATATCAGTTTGTTTTTCTTATTAACTTAGGTCTATGTCAGTTTCAATTATGAATTGAAGAAAAAATAAAAAGAGGAAGCTATTTGTAAAGGTAAAACGAGAAGTCGAAGATGATTTGTAAAGGTAAAATGAGAAGCCTCTCTCGGCTGAGACTGTTCTCACAACTTCAGGGGCATAATAAATGAACTTAACAAAATAACTAACGAACCCGTCGTCTGAATCGCTACTAGTAGACCTCTCCTAGTACTTTATATGTATACATCAGGAGCGCATCTGTGGAAACGCGCCTTCGATCGACAAACAGACTTCCCATGGAAGCGGAACGGAATAGTCGAAATAGTTGGCCGGGAGAATGATCCGGTCCGCGTTAACGACCGAAACGCGCTACAGATGCGTGGTAATTTACAATGATTATCGGCGGGGCCTGATCCCGGGGGTGGTTTCTCTCTCTCTCTCTCTCTCTTTCCTCTTCAGGGAAGGGAAAACGAGGGTGGAACGGCGGCACGAGACGCACCGATCACCGTTGCGTTCCCATGGCTTTGGATTACGTCGTCCGATCCGCGTCAAACCGAGTTTCCCGATTTGTGTGGAACCTGATACCCCTGCGAGAAAGGAGGGGTCGTGAAATCAAGATATATGGCACGGCAGAAGCCGAACGGGTGGACGTGCCACCCTTCTCCCTCTCGACGTGTCGTACTCATCGACGTCGACGTCGATTCTCATTTGCCGTTGCTATCAATCGAACGTACGTCACTTTTTTCCGGTCTTTCAGCTATATTGGATCGCCCGCGCCGTTAGCGCGATCAATAGCGTGATACGCGCGATGCGATTATTGAGACGAATCCTCGATACATTGTAACCTGGTGGTCTCGATAAAAAATTTGTGTACGTACAGCGTCAGTAGCTTATAAATGCAATTATGCAAAAAGGGCAGCTTTACTTAATTCGCAAAGCTTTATCATAGACTTTGTCGATTTCGAACGCCGGATTACCAGGCAGAATTTTTTTTTGTTTAAAAGTGAATTACGTAATTTTTAATTCAATAAAGTAATACGCGCGCAATTTGTATAAAATTTTTTTTTTAAAGCCTATTGCAAAAGTAATTAAAAAAAATTTTTTTAACGATTAAAACGAAGTCGCTTTATAATTGTAGTTATTTCTACACGCGTTTCCCAGTCTCTTAAGAGATCAAAATAGAATGTCCCCGCGAATCAAGTTTCATCGACAAACGCGGTGAATTGGGGTGCCATCAAATTTGTTAGTGCCCCTCGTTAAATCCGCATTCACCCTCGGCCTGCCACCCCCGTCACCGGTCGTGCCGCCCTCGAAGTTCGCTTGGGAGGCTAATAAATATCAGCCGGGATACACTTGCTCCCGAGTTTCTCACTCCGCGGACGACGTCGGCACGTGCATCGCGTTCCGTCCCAGATGACACCGTTTTTATTGAGCGACGCTTGCCCTCGCGTTTGAGGCAATCATGATCCGTGGATAGCGATGCCGTTCCACGAGCGGTTGCCCGTTTTCGGGGATATCGGTTGAACTCGAACGTTATCATATTTTGAATGGCGACACCCGAATTGCGAACTATTCGACAAGCTTGCTAAGAAAGAAAACATTAATTCGAAATTAAAGACTACAATTTCAAGACTTGTTTGGTAAAATTAATTATAGCGAAAACAAAAAAAAAAGAAAAAAAATTAATTTACTTTATCACTTTTCACAAATATATTTTCTGCAAGCCGTCAAAATTTATCGAAGATAAAACATTTATTGACCGAAAGGTTTACGCGATTCTACGAAAAGTATTCGTGAATTCGATCAAAAATCGACGCGCCGATTTAGGCATCCGTGCGCGTTTAAAGGTAATCTTTCTCGCCTGGTGTTTTCAACTAAACTGACAGCGGTCGGTTTATTAAAAATTAACTTAACGCGCCACACGTGACTGTGCAGCGTGTGCAATCTCACAAAGTGAATTACTGGCCGGATACGTCAGTGTGACGTCCACAATGGAACATGATGCGTTCTCCTTCGTTTTCTTAGGCGGAGGACAAATGTAGAAATTATTTATCAGCAGCGCGAAGGCAAGTGCCTATAAGTGGCTATAAGCCACCTATATGACAACTTGCAGCGCAAATTATGAAATCCATTATTATTAACTAATCGGTCACGGCGGCTTATTTTCAATACTAATTTAACGTACGCGTATAATCGTTATTGTCATAAAATAATCACCTAACTAGCAATAATACATCCAGTTAACTGCCGTACTTATTTCAACGTTTCTACGTTTTCATAATTAATTTATTTTATCGATTTGGCTTTCTTTGAAATACCACGTTAATATTTAATCGTCAAGTATATCCATATCTTTTCTATAAATATTGTACATATATTTATATACATACACGCCATACACATGCGAGGTATTAAAATAAAATAATTTTTAATTCATCAAGTAGTCATTTTAAACTGTAGAAAAATGACTAATTCCGACGCAGCACGAGTTTCACACAACAAAACGGAGGAAAGAGAGTGCAATAACGGAAATGAGGCAAAGGTGACAATAATCGGCAAGGAAGAAGTTGACTTTTGCCCTGAAATGATAGCCTCCGGGCTATAAGAGAAACTAAAATTGAGTCGCGACCATTTACTTGTCACAACTGTAACGCACGAGACAACTCGGACACTATTTGCAAACTTCTCTGCGTACATTGTGTGAAACCAGATATACCTTTTATCATTTTATATGCAATCGTGGGGGTTATGATTCACAAATGCTCGAACAATCTCGGCACGCATTTAAGTTTAAATTATTCCTCGATTAAAGTATGTCTTTTTTTTTTTTTTTTTTAATATTCAAAGATAATAACAAAATATTGTAGATAATTTATAAAATGTATATTTCTTTCTTTGTTAAGGGTCGGGGGAACCTGCATCAAGTTACTATCGATCGAGACGAAGAAGAAAGGCGATTACACTCGGCCTCTAAATTATCATCGATAACCATGTGTAATGTACGGTTATTTTTCTAACTAATGAACGCTTCCATTAGATCGTGCTGCGCTGATCAATGACTGGTCTCAACCTTGTACACTTGTAATCTAGGATCAAGACACGCACGTGGCAGAGGATTAACGTTCGCGAGCGGCACGAGCCGGGACAATGGAACGAGGGTGACGTCGAAGATTCGTTGACACTTGACTCCACTTGGCCGAGATCGTACCCCCGGAAAATGCTTCAATCTAAATGATTGACCGCATACGAGAATCGCGTAAATCTATTTCTCGAATTACACCGAGCCCTGAGCAGCCGAGAGTTAAATTACCTTCTAGCAGTTCTACGTTTTACAGAAAAAAAAATTTTTTTCTACGTAATTTACTTGACAATTAGCTGCACGAAATAGTACTTAAATAATTGATTCAATCGACGAGCGCATCAGCGTGTCCATCGGTTATATATAGATTCGCGGTATGTTCGATATAATATACGGTGCTTCTTGAGCAAATTTGTTCGGGTTAGTTTTTGCCTTTTGCGATACATTTCTGAAAGAGCCGTCAGTTTTTTCTCCTTTTTTTTTTTTTCTTTTTTTACGGCAGAGTCAACGAGTACGGGCACGCCATATTTTTAATACTTGACCGGCGACGACGACGGTCGCGTGAAGGCAGGCGTGGAAAAGTGTACATCGTGCAAAGTGAAGCAAACGCCAGTTACGAGGCGCGCAGCTGCCGATGCGCCCGGTTGATGCCCGTACACGCTCGCGAGCGATGATTTCCTGTCAGAGGATCCCACGTAAATCCACTTACGCGCGGTCGCGGCCTCGCCGCGGCTTGCTGCAACTGCCGTGACAGGAAGAAAGGGTTGCGCCTCGCTCACTGACATTTATCGTGACACGAAAATGAGGTCGTGTACGGCCAGAAGTCGAGAGAGCTCTCGCGAAACTTGGCCGGCGCCGCCGGAATATTTGACGCTCCCGTCACGACCGTGCCCGCTCGGGATGCGTGTAACTTCAAACGTCCGAACCGCGTAATTGCACCGCGTTCGCGTTTCCCCCGGTGTTCGTTAACATAATCGTGAGGATTGCGCGCGACTGGTTGCGTCGACAACGCGTCCTATATGCAAATATCTCTTACGCAAGGCTCATTCCGCGCGTACGTGCGCCTTGCACATTTTGCCGCGAGCGTATATTATCTTTTGTAATTATTATTACACAAAAGAATATGAAATACTAAAAGACGCTATGAAATATTAAGTTACATCAAATGACTACGTGTATTAGCATATCAATCGTTAGCGTAATAGACGAGCTTAAATATTTCGGTGTTAAACAACCGCGAGGTGGAACGCCTCGAGTTTTGCTCCTGTAAATAATACGGAAAAATATACGTGAGACCGTACGTGCGTGTTAAAAGGGCGGAGAAGAACCCGCGACGACCGGGACAGATGGCTCCTACACCGAAGCGAACGCGGCACCTTGATTTGTGGTCGAGCATTTTTCAAGCCATTTGGCCGGGGCCGCCTATAATTTCCGCCGTCCACCGGCCGCTTCTCGCGTGTTTTCCTGCCTTCTGTTTATTTTCTTAACGGCCAAAATAATAAGCTCTCTCTCGCAACCGCCATGCTCGGCCGATCTGACCGACGCGCGGCGGCCACGTAGATATTTGCATTCGCAAGAAGAAGAAGCGCGGCGAGTAAAGCCGCGTCCATGCGTGCCACGTGCGACAATGCGGCACGCGACCGCGGAATCGAGCTGCCTTTCCGTCGTCCGCAACGCTCCGTTTCCGACCCGCAGACGGCTGTAATCTCGCGGCCGCCGCAAACCCCTCGACGAAGAATTCTATCTCGCTCTTCAAATTTACTTGCAGCGTCAATTTGTTAGATACGTACGCGACGTCGAGATCATTTAAAATGCGGAATAAACAACAATGTAAAAATCAGCGACTCTAAGCACGGTAGAGAACTCGGAAAAAAAATAAAAATAAAAAATAAATAAAAATCAATAAATAAATAAACGCACAGAGTCGAACGTCGAGCGATCAAAAAATCGTGGTTTTTGAAACGCGGTCGTGCGCTCTGGGTGGTGCGGTCCGTTCATCCGTGAGCTGTCTGGAAGCGCATTCAAGGGTCGGGCCCATTGATACCACGTAGAATCATTCACGACGCATAAACATCTCGTATTACACGCACCGAGCGTGGTCCGGAAGAGCAGAGTCACGGTCGCGCGGCAGCGAGATCACCGCGCATAACAGACCGTTGCGGCAGAGTCATCCGCGCCGGCACCTAACCCCCTCCGGCGTGCCCTGTATAATCATGCCGCGGCACGTCGAGGAACGCCTCGCGTCACTGTCCACACGCAAAATCGTTACGTGCTAATTAACGTTTGGACATGGTGCCGTGCCGAAGCTTCATTGCCTCCAATCAGGCTAATTGTATTGCAATCGTTTCGTTGCGCCGTCGTTCCCCGCATATCCTCTTTACGTGCATGCACGCTTCGGCTCGCGGACGTGCGAGCCTCGATTATGCTATATCCGCCGATAATCAACCGAGCCGTTTCACGGCCGACTCGGCAATGTTTGCCACCTCTCGGTTTAAAGCCCCGATCGATTATTCATAAACGGCTCATTCATATTAAATCAATGGAAATGTAGAAACGCGAATCTCGAAATTCAACGCGTCGGAAGCGGCAAAGTTTTTTTCGAACGTGGACCTCTCTCGCAACATGTTAGATACTCTTTACGGCCTTGCGGATTAAAAACAGCAAGTACGAGAGAAAAATTCTATCAGGGCGCGCGAGGACTCGGTCGAATTTAAAGAGTGTTCGCTACGCGAAGGCAGTTACGATGCTCCTAATACGCAAAAAGGCGGGGAAATCCTGGAGGATCGGACATTTTACGTTGACCAAATACGGGCGATTTAAATTCGCGCGACGCGCGACATATTTTTCCGCGAAATGCATGCCTCAACCCCTCGCGCGTTCGTAAAAGTTTTACATGGAATCGCGGTAAACCGCTGTCGTGGACCGAAAGATACGGCGAGCATCCGGCACCGGGAAGGGGAAGGGGGGGAGAGGGAGGAGGATGTAAAAAGAAACAAAGGACACGGACGGGCTTCCGAGTGTTATTGGACCGAGCCCCGATGTCCGATTGCCAATAGTTCGCATCTGTTCGGTCCGCCTGCCCTCCGGGAACGCCGACGGGTGCTCCGGGCGTCCATCTTGACCCGAAAGTTACCAAACTGATATACCCGAATGCTCCTATGCTGATACCAATAACTTGAAATTCCTTTCGTGAGTGGAATTTTAAAACGGCCGGGCAATCCCACCGGCGATTTGGCGATTTTATTGCGACGGCATCTATCATCGTGTCCCCCGCAAGAACGGGTCCCTTCGTTACGGTCGCGACTGGACAAACGTGTCGCGCGCGGCGCCGCCGAAAAATACGCTGTTTAATTGATTTCAAAGAAGATTCGAAAGGGCAGAGCGACCGGCTCGGGAGCGATGCGCGTTCTTTGAACCGACGATCTCCTTTGTCCCCCGAGAACGAAGCATGACGATTTAGATCGGCACGATCCGGCGCGTGGCACCGCGACGCTCCCGTGTAATAGTATTACTCCCAGGACACAAGAGAACGCGCAGTTTCTCCCTCGCTTTTTTTCATTTCTTCTTATTGGCCTTAACCCTAATTTTAACTGAAGCAAGAAAAAGGACGGGCAAGGGAAATTCAACTTGTAAAGCTTACACAACCGAGATTGGTTCAAGCTTCTACATTTTCTTGGTAATCCCATGCGTCAAGATTTAACATTTTTTAATTATACGCAAAAGATGAATTAAATTTTATTAAACGCTAACGTTCAAGATTTCCGATTGCAAAAGATGCCTCTTTCTCGTCTCAAGAAAACTAACATTGAGCAACTCCAAGATATTCTAAAACGTGAGGGTATTAATTCGAAGGCAAGCTTACGAGTCTCTCCCTCGATAAGGATCCCTACGTATCTGCTCGACTCCCTTACAAATTGCAGATAACACACGCACGCGTAATCGCCTCTCTTTTTCTCTCACGGCGACGCGCGCGCATCCCGCCCATCGGATTCGCAAACTGCCCCGCCGCGCGCCGTAAAAGATATCGTAGCGTAGCGACGATCGACGATATGTCGAGAGGGTGCGAGTCTTACACGCGCCGACAAATTGTTTGGGCCGAGTCAGTTAGTCGCGCCACAATGGAGTGGCACTTGCCAGAATCCCCAGTAGTCGCGCCTCCTCCCTCGTTACAACGCATTACATTTATCTCTCATCCGCGTGTACCGGGGCCCTTCATCCCTCGCGTGCCGGGAGTCCGCTACCCCCGCCGTCGGGAAACCTGACGCAACCTCGAAGCTACCAGCGTCGCTATGGCAACACGCGGCCAGAAGGCTCTTTCCGCAGCCGGAATCGCTCCGATTCCGTTTGTCACTTCCCAAACGAATCATTTTTCAAAAGATAATTAGCCGCGCGAGAGGTTTCAGCTTCCAGCTGACGCCGGGTCGAGGGCACAGACAAAAGCGCATCGAAAAGCCCGAGGTCTAATTAATGCCGGTCACTAGCGACCGTTGCCATCGATCAAATTAATAGATTTATATTAAATCTGCCGTTTCTAATCAGCGCTCGTTGTTGGAGTAGAAGAAATTATTTAATTATTAATTCGGCGGTACGCAAAAGATGTGATTCTTTATGGAAGCTAATATTTTTTTCGACGCACGTACAGGTTGCTCGAGTAAAATTTCCGAGCTGCTTTGGTACCTTTGCTTGTATTGAATGATGGATGGTAATCATGTTAATAATCGATGACAAACGAATTCGTCTGGCATTTTTACTTCACGTCGACATGCTTGCTTATTTTGACCACGGGGTTCTTTTTATTTCTCGGCTAGTCGAACACAAGCAACATTACGGCAATTCGACGCGTCGAGTGCGACACGTGGTTAGAAATGTGATGTAACGCAATTTATTTTATTCCGTTTCCTTTGTCAAAAATGCCAAAACGACTCTTTTTCGAGGAGAAAAAAAAAAAACCCGACGTGGCTATGCGATTGTATATTGTATCGATGCCGTCGGCATTCTTTACTTCCTGATCCCTGCTAATTGTCGCTTGTTGTCTGGTTGGTTGGTCACTCGGTAAGTTTGTTGGTTTAGTCCTGATCGATCTTGCGGGTCGGCACTGTTTACGCCGATGATGCCGTCACGGTTAAACGCTCAAGGACAGACCGAAACTACAGAGAAGTGTGCGAGAAGCAGAAGCACGATTAAGAACGAACGAATCCTTTTAATCCTTTCAACAAGCCCGAACCTCTCTTCTAAGAAAACTCTACGCTTGTTTAAACTTATTTCGAAATAAAATATTAAAAGCGTCTCTCTCTATGAATAAAATTGTTAAAGCATATTAATTTTGTTCTTCTATTATTATTATTTTTTTTACACGTCCTTTTTTCCTATAATTATTATATTTATTAAAAAATAATATTGAAAAGTTTCGCAAAAAAATGATTAATTTTTTCACTGTAATCATTAAACAGCGATAAAAGTTACGCGAGACAAATCGACGAATGAAGAGCATCCGGGCTATCTGCGGTGCTTCACATTAAAAATCGATCTATTAAGATCGCGCGCGATAACTCCGCTTCGCTCCGTTTCCGAAAATAACGGCGGCGACGTGGCCCCGTTTTCTCGATTAAAAGGAAAAGGGAATGAAAAGGGGATCCGCGAAATTATCTTTCGGACCGCGCGTCGTTTTATCGCCGGGGACGGCTTTCGGAGCACCTTTTAAAGGTCGCAGGTCGAAAGTTTCGGGATCACGTATTCTACCGCGAACGCGGGGAGCGTACGTGACGCAGATAGCTTTCTTCCATTGGCGCTCTCTATACGACCATCTATGTCGCGATCAGATAGCGAAATCCGCAATTATTTCATAAGAGGCTCCTCCGCTCGTTCTCTTTCATCCGCGCTCCGCGGCCCCCTTTCTCTCTCTTTTCCTCTTTCTCCTGGTCTTTTTCTCCCGGGACCGCTTCTTTTCTTCGCGAGTAATGATGGTGGACCCTGTAATTCGCGCGGCTTTTAAATTGCCCACGGCCGCCGCCGTCGTTCCTGCTATAGCGAACCGTTTAGGCAGGTGCCGTGATTCGATCACTCTTGATTACATTTCTCGCGAACGCGATTTACCGTGACGCGCGTGACTTCGAATCGTATGTATAAAATGTCGAAATCGATTAATCCTTCCGCGGCTGAGAGATTTAGAGAATCTTAAACTAACGTCTCTACGGAATAGAATCTTCTCACCGAAAATAGTTATATATTTTAACATTTGAGCAATTATGCTTTAAATAAAAATTGTAGAAGCTTGCATATAAATAAAAAAGAAAGGAAGAGAGAGAAAGGGAGATAAAACTTTTTTTGAAAATTTCTTCTCGCGTTGGTTAAATCGTACGATCAATTTTTTTTTTTTTTAGTGGTCAAAGTGGCTAAAGTGTAAATTTAAGGCGCGCTGGCGCCAGGCGGAATTGAATTCTGGAATTTCTGACGCGAGAGAAATCTCGCGACAACGGCGAAAATCATAAAAGCTCATTGTCGGATTAAGAAGTCGGCCGAGTTGACTTGCACGAGCAGGTGCAAACCTTCGCTCGACTGTCTGCACAAATTCCGCCGCTATACCGGATGCCTTCTGGTCTTAACGAGCTCAATTATACTTCGCTTAGGGTGATCCGCGGAGTCAATGATCGCGACACGGACAAAGTACGAATTAGGACCACTGGAGTCAGTCAAAAGTTTCAGTTGCTTTCCGCTTTCTCTCTCTCACTCTTCCTCCCTCAGTCTCTCCCTTCGGCACGAAGGGACCGATTGTCGTCGTTAGCATGCTGTTGTAGCCGGGACGCAATTTAACGATCATTTTCACGTCGCAATTTCGTGCGCCTTTCCGTCCTCCCTAATGTCTTCATAACGCACGGCCCGCGTGAAATCCATCAACGTCGCTCCTACGTTTTATAACGTGACGGTCGCGTGTCCTGGCTGCGAGCAGACCGCTCTCCCCAAGTCCCGATGCTACCCGTATTTTTTTTTTTTCTAATCGCTCCGCGAATTTTCGGCGGACGCGACTTCGGAGTCTCGCGGCGTCGAATCGAGTCAGATAGATGTTTTACATTTATGCACGTTTTCGGCGAAGATGTGAATTCTCAAATCACGTGTTAATATTTTTTCGGCGCCGTTGACCATTGTCGGTTTTGTAAATTCGCACCGTCCGGCGCCGATAACTCCCATCATCCGCGCGCGGGCGCGGGCGTCTCGAGATCGTTATCCGAAGGGGAGGAGGATTATAAAGCCCGAGGACATGTTTCATTAGCTTCATTAGTCACCGCGCGCGAGGGTCGGATTTTTACGGCGGAACGAACCGGTACGGGCCGTACAGATTCCAAACACTTGTAGATCGTCGTGGGATAGTGTCAGGCCGGACGATAACTCGCCTAATTATTGGAACCATGGAAGTCGCTCAGGCACCGCGGTGTCGAGAGACGCGCGCTGGAATTTTCGGTAGATACCTTTACACTTTACACGGGAGCGCCCAATTTATTAGCCGCGAGAACGGGCCTCCTTCTGCTTTTTCACGGGCCCCGGGAGAGATTAACCGCGGGCCACTCGAAACGTGTTTGTAAATCCATCCACGATAGGGATCGACGGGCTGATCTAGGCACGCTTGACCCTTTAAATTCTCTTCAACGCCGGCGCCTATCGCATGCTTCTTTTTTTTTTTTTTTTTTTTTAAACCTCTATCGATTGCGGTAAGCGTCTTTAAGTAACTTTATAATTCACATAATTTTCCTACTCTAAATTTTCCCGATAAGTCGGCAAAAATTTTTACTATTTCTCAGTAATTTGTTTTTGATTTTTATTTTTATTTCTAAAATATTATTAACGCCGACCTGTCTGAAAAGAATTTCTTTAACTTTTAAAAATTAATTTTTGCTATTAATTTTTCGAGGGAGAATAACGCGCGGATGTTTCGCTGAAAGGGCAAAATTCGAATACGAGTTCGCTACCGAAAGTACAAGAAAACAGCTGACACCCGACTAATCCCCGATTCCTTCAAGCGCCGAAACGACTAACTGAGACGTACGGATACCCGAACTTTATCGAGACAGGATCTACAGTCGAGTTCTGGCTAGTTACCATTTAGTTTCTTCTGACAAGCGTGGACGACCTTTTGCATTTATTTGCGTACGCGACACGGCATCGACTCGGTATTTCCTGATCAAGGATCTTGGCGGAACGTCGATCTTCTCGCAGTCGTACTTACTAAGTCGAAAATACTTTTTTACAATATAATATTAATGACTTACCAATGAAGCCAATTCGCCGCTGCAGAGGCTGAATCCGTTCCTCCTCGCGTATCCCGTCGCTGTAGAGGTTAAATCTGTTCCTCCTCGCGTATCTCGCCGCTGTAGAGGTTGAATCCGTTCCTCCTCGCGTATCCCGCCGCTGTAGAGGCTGAATCCGTTCCTTCCTGGGTTTCGCGCCGCTTTCTCGTTGCACTTCACTTCACTTCGCTCATCCTCATACTTAATCGGAACAAGACGCGTCACTAATTAACACAATCGCGCGTACGGCACTCTCGAGGATCGCCTCGCGATCCGCCATGCAAGGAACAACATGTCGCTCGCTGACCAACTTCCGTTCGATAAATAGACCCGTGCTCGACGTCACACCGATGCTCCGGGTGATGAAGCAACGCTCGCGAAAATGGCGAATGACGATCGTCGGTCAATATCAAAGAACCGTAGCGTGCCGTGACCGACGACGCGGTCGAGTCCCGGGACCATTCGCGCCTCGCTGTTGCTTGATCTCGCGACGATACTTTTAAGCGAGCCAAAGGGCACCGCGAAATGTGCCCGCAATCGAGGTGCCGCCGTGACTTCGAGCCGACAACGATCGTGACGAGTAGCCGCGACGAACAAGGAAATCCGATGACTATTAATCGCGATCGATCGAGCACGCCACGTCGCTCGCCCTTGCTGCTTCTCCGTTCGATTGCTCTTGGTCGTCGACGTGCGTACGAAATGTATCAGGCGACCTACGATAACTTCGCGCGACGAAAGACCTCGCGACAAAAGGACTCGCGTCGCGTATCGACTTCTTTCGTAACAGTTCTCGCGACAACTAGTGGGCCGCGTGACGTCACAGAGCACTGAGCGCAGAGATGCGCGCACCATCTTCATTCGGCCACAAACGCAACTACGACATAGACGCGTAATCGACGTAATAGATAGATCGCGAGTTGAAAACGAGACCGGAGACAACCGTTCTGTAATTATGTCGTCGACACCGTCCACTCGCCTGCGTTGCTAAAAATATACGTGTATAGGTAAGTATACTGCGGTTTTTCTTTTTTTTTTCTTTCTTTTTTTTTACTGACGGTTTAAATAAATACACGCGATGATAATTAAGAGACAAACTGCAGCTGCTGCAGTCTATGACCGTCATAACCTGCAAGAGCATCCTGAGACTTGTTACTTTTTTTTTTTTTTTTTAAGATTTAATCTCGTTTCGGCGCTTAATTGGTTAATCGAATTCAATTTTTAAAAATTACCTTTGACAACATATACATTTTTAAGCTACCTTTTTACGATACTTGCCGAACTTTTTTTTTCTTTATACGTTCCGATATCCGGACTTTGATACGAAATTATCGTGCTTCCTCTTTTTAGATCCGTTATTTCCTCCGTCGTCTTAAAACCTGGAAAATGACGATCGTTAGTGCGGGGCGAAGAAGAGAGCGGGATTATCCATTAAATTGGCTCGTAAGTAAATCTAATCGTCCAAGCTTGCCACGAAAATGAACCTCGTATAATACGGTGAGGTATATCGACGTGCGGCTCGACCGCGCGCGTTGGTACAGAGTCACGGGGCCGCGGATAGACGTAGAAGGGAGGGCAGCAGGGTTCATCGAAGAGGGTGAGGGCAAAGGGAGGCGGCGGTGGAGAACGAGCGGGCGGATGTGTCTGAGGTAATTGAGGCTACGGGTCATCCGGGTCGCAAGAGTCACGAGTCACGAGCGAGCGGCCGCGAACAATGCCGAGCGGCCCTTCTTGTTCGTCTTCTTCTTCCTCCGCCACTTCGTCCCCTCTTCTCCGCCGCCTTCTTCTTCCCTTAAGGACCACCGGTCTCTTCCGCCGTGCCTCCACCGGCCCGCTCGCATCTGCGTTCCGTTCCGTATGAGTCGAAACGCCGCCAGCGTTGCTCCGCGTCGCCTCTGTACTTATTAGATTTGATCCGAGCCGCAGATTAACATTGAAACAAATGTTATTTATGACGCGCGGTATCATTGCGAAACGGGCCGCGGTGTGATGACCCGCGATATTCCGCGCCGACATCGTGCGCTCGCATCGGGGCCCCTGCCAGCCCCGGCAACGCGCGCTTTCTCTTTACGAGAGAGGGTGAGAGAATCTCGAGAGCAAGAAGGCGATCGAAGGAAGAGGAAACGCCGCGGTCCTCCGCGGAAGAACAAGCGAGAGAAGCTCGTAGAGATATATCCGATATCCTCCGTGTAAATCGCCCGTTACAGTTCGACGATGCGCAACATTAAGTTGACAATCTTCGCGTCGGGATTTCGTTCCCGAGGCTCAAACGAATAGGCGCGATAACGTTTTACGTTCCGAAAAATTTGTTGGACGCTGTAATTTGTAATTCATTCGCGATTATTCCGACGGCGCAGGTGGCGCGAGAGCAACCGACAGAAAAACCGGTTACGGAGATAATCCGTAAAAGTGCTCGCTCTTTCCGGAGATGACAATGAGACGTGGGGTGGGAGCGGGGGGAGGGGGAGAAACGGAATCTCCCACGCCACGAGGTCCGGCGTGGCCGGGCAATCGAAGACAAATTAGCGTTGCGTGATGCGCGTTGATTCTCTTCGATAGCGGAACAACGGGTTACATATACACTCGATCGACGATACACAGCCGCAGGACTCGTCCATAAACGCGAGAATGTACCCGCGAAGCTCGCAATCTACTCGAGCATACTCGCGTTTAAACTCAAACAGACTTTAATACAATTCTTATTCCGTTTCATCATGGGCATTATATTAATGTAATTATACGAACTACATAAATTTATTAAATTATAGATAAAAAAAAAAGATAAAGAAAGCAATTCTAAATTAAACGAATCCTTAGATGCAAAAGATAATTGCATGGCCTCACGATTGTTAAATAATTCGCGTCGTTTTCTATTATTCAACTTTTTACCTGATAAACAACGTTATTTTCGTAAACAGCATTGCGCGATGTTGAATGCGCGTCCGCTTGATACCGAGAAATAAATGTACTTATCCCCTTACTAAGTGGAAGTAATCTTTGCAAAATGACGGACGCAAAATTAGGGTTGACACAACCCTGAGCGGAGTACATCTGTATTTAAGTCGGTTTCGCGTGTCGACGAAATTATGTTAGGCCCCCCCCTCAGTTCCGCGGAACCGCACTTGCACGCTTTATTTTTTGCGTTGCTCCTCGCGCACCTGTTCGGACGGTAATTTCTCCTTCGGCGATAGCGGATTGTCACTCCGCGAGCCGCGCGCTCGACAGAAAGATATATGCGCCGCGGAGAGACAGCTGACAGTTAGTTGGCGTATAATTCTTTAACGTTAAAGCGGTCTCGCTCTTGTACAAAGAAAAACAGATATGGCGTTTGCCGCGGCGACGGCGACTAGCGTATGTGATCTTAGCGTGGTCTGTCTGTGTCGTCTCACACGAAGCGCGCGCGTAGGTGTACCGCGGAGCACCGATAACCGAAGACTGAGGGGGGAACTATATCTCCCGTACTCGGCGGTCGAGAGAGGGGGTGATCACGTACGCCAGCCGCCGTCGCCGCTCGTCGCAACAATTGCCATATCTGCCTTTCGGTGTACATAAAGAAAAGGTTTTATCTCAAGCTATTCCGCGCGTTTTATTAATTACTCGTAATCTTTATTATATTAATATTTATAATACTTGGAGATTTTTTAATTCAAGACTCGAAGGGCTTTGAGATTCTAAACGTAAAAAAAATTAACGAGACGAAAGAACGTATTAGCGACGCGAAGGTACGATCGATATGGTGAAACATGGGCGGGTGGTGTCAGTTAAACCATTCCATAGTAAAAGGACGAGAAAACAGACGCGTTTGGCGGAAGGAACTGTAACGTCCCTCCGAGTTAATTACTGGCAGCGTGCGCGAACTATAGAATCTTCTCTCTTGCTCTTACACTCTAAACCGTCTTGCGCCTTTACCTGTAATTTACGTGCCGGGCTTTAGATAACCGCCGTTGTTGTTTCCCCGTGCATTTCACTTCAGGTACAACGCTTAATTAAACTCCGCGTGTAGCTGCTGAGACGCGAGAGCGAGCGAGAGGCGCAGCCTCCCGCCCCGGCTGAAAATCAGCCGGCCGGATAACAGGATTCCGCATCGCGTGTGTCGCCCGCGATGCAAACAATCAGCGAGCATCCACGCTCTAGTTGTTAAGAATTAAGGCGGTTTCTTTATAAGTATTTTCAAGTACGGCAGATGGAAGTCGTTCAACTTCACGGAAAGGTTGGACGTCTCCGAGAACACTCCGGGGGCATTTGAAAAGAAAAAGAAAAAAAAAAAAAAGAACCTCTCTCAAATCTCCATCCAAAATAACAGAAAGTTGCGAACCGTTTGCCTCAAGAACGATTTAAAAGAGGTCTCGACAGCTTATCGAATACGAGGAGATATTAAAAATGATTACTTAAAGTCGTTCGCGACGGCGCGTTTTTCCAACATCTCGCAAATTTAGCGATACGCGTTATACTTGTTTTTTCATTTTTCTTTTTTTTTTTTTGTACGAAGCGATCGGTCGACATCGTTTTCGCTCGACGGGCTGAATTCGCAAGGGGCTTTCGCGCAAAAGTGATTCCAGGTGATTTCACGAGCCGATCGTGACGGATCGCACGAATTATCGGGTTCCTGTTAGTTGCGTGTCGAGTGTTGCCTTGGCCGAACAACTCTTCTCCTCACGACAGGACAATTGCCGCGTTTCCTGATATAGTTTGCGCCCTTCCAAGTGTAACGGACGGAAAGTCCTACGCGGCCTGGACATCTCTCTTCCGCGAGGAAAGATTTTCTTGCGCAATTCCGATTCCTCGATTCGTTTAATAGAAGGTTGCGTCGATTACGATTAGAAGCCCAATCGATTCGAAATAATAATACGCGGCTAAATAAAGCCAATACGTTCGAAGCTCCCCTAAAAGTAGACGCCGGTCGTAGTAATGCGAAGGATGGGGAAGTTTGATTTCGATATGGCGAATAACTAGAATGTAATGTGCCATCCCCCTTTATTTCTATTCCACTTGCTCCCCTTGCGTTTAGTGACGATACGTGACAACTTATTTTTCCAAAAGGCGCAACCCCTAATATAACCGGGAACGTTTCACAAATATAACCGGAACGTGGTTTATATATCTCTACTACTTTCGCGTTACTCTTCGAAATCAATCTGCATATCGGAATGACCGTACGCGAATGTTTGTTTGCAGATATAAATTCGTCCGCTTCGCATTCGGCCGAATAATAACTCGGAGGTCGCATTTTACGTTTGCGCTAGTCGGAATATATGTTATTTACGTAAATTCGTCAAACGTAATAAAGTAATAAGATTGACGAACAGAAATTAATGTGACGGAGTTTCGTGACTAGCAAAAAAAAAAAAAAAAAAAAATAAAATAATAAAACATAAACGCCATCTAGTCTTATTTTAAATCGCAAAAAAAAAATATATATATATAATATAAAAGAAAATTAATAATACAATAATTATTGCTGAGTTACGTTCAAGCTAAATTTTTTTTGCGATTTATTCACGCGGCGTGTAGAAATTCAGAGAACCGACCCGACTTTGGATTCGCATCGGCGAGTGCAGTTGCAATTCTTACCTGCGAGGGAAGCCTGCGCGCTCAGGCCAATCATCGTTGCTCGAAGGAGCGTGAAGTAGGAGGAGCCGAAGGACATCCCCGTTATCCGTGTCCTGACGTGGCGTGCGCGGTGCAAATTGGCAGCTTCCTTCCTGCCGACGCTTGATTCGCCACTATCGAAATCGCTCGAGCGTCGAGATCGAAATCGCGGAGCGGTTACCTTGATCACGGATCTCCTCGGTTTCGATTTACGAGCGAATCAAGCTCACGCGATCGCCGCGCTCGGGAATCTCTTTCGCATGGCCATTGTATTGTTAAACAACCGCGGTATTGCAAATAGCGATCGTGCAATCTGCGTGGATTGCTTGTGTAAATAAATTAGCGAGGATCCTTGAAGATCGTCGATTGTTACAAAATAATCGCATTAACGGATATCCCTTTCGAGATCCTTGACTCAAGCCCCTCGTGGAAACGTCTTGACAAATAACGAGACAAAAGTGTCGGCGGATCCATCTATTTTGAAAACGTTAAAATCGGGAATAAAAGAGATCGGACGCGGACGCGCAAATAAAGCACCGTGTTTCCCTACCGAATAAATGAAGTATCGTGTATCTTGTATAATGGCGATGTGGATTTAGCGTCGCGCTCGTTACATAACTTTCCGAGCGGTGTTTCCATTCGTTGCATTACTTTCAGAATTTTTCTATATATTACGAAATGCATACTTCGTATTCCAAGTTATGCATTTTGCATCGCGCGCCTGGTTACACAAGCAAATTAAAAGTAAAGATAAAAATTAAGATAAATAAATGGCAGTGTATGACACGATTTACAATAAAGATAAATTGTAATGTACATGCTAGATATAAGTACCAACGACGTACAAAAAAATAAAAAAAAATAAAAAAAAAAATACAAACCCCGCGTAAGAACAGTGTTCTTTATAAATTACGAGATCCGTCATGGAGATGAGAGTGAACACGCTCCTCCCGTCTTCGGGTTCATCTCAGAGAAAACCGAGAGCAACGAGAGACCCGACGAGAGTCGCTCGTTTCATAGCCGCGGCACAATGGGATCAATATCCCGCTGGGGAATAAACCCCATAATCCCCTGGCATCTGTGGGCCACCTGCAGTCGTGCGTTTCGTCACGGGTTAGCCGTGCATTTTTCCTACGATGTCACCCGGCCGCGAGGTGATTCCAAATATTTAGACAAGGTGCCGGTGAACCCTCAGACGCGATCGAATCGAAAAACTTTCCCTGATCCGTACGATCGACACTTGGCAACTGATACTGTAATCCTTGTCTTCACGAGTTTACAATCGCTGACTTTATATATTTTTCAATGTTCTTATCAATTCAAAGTGGTACAAGATTACACAATAATTTATTAAAGGAAAATATATATATATATTTTTTTTTTCTTGATTTTTAAACTTTTATTCGTTCGCTCAATTATTAAAAGTGAATACGTAGAGGCTGGTTAGTTTGGACAGGCGAGTTCGACTCGTGCGATCGCTCGTGATCGACGAGGTTGAAGCCTCAGAAACTAAGGGATTTCCCTGAGCCAAATCGATCATGATTCCGACCGGTGACAACCTCGAACATAGGATTACGCGGTGAATCAAGGACCATAAGGACTCGCTGTATTCTTCGCCGTGCTCTTTCTCCCGTCGTCTCGTAATCTTTCTGAAAAGGGCGGGAAACGTCGCACCGGTCGAATCACAATTCAGGAATCTGTCGCAGAACTCCAAATATTTTTACAGCCACGCCAATCTATTGTCAAGCTCGGGGATTACCTAGAGGAGCCTTACAACCATCGTTGATTTTGCTACAAAGGCTTGACAGTCAGAATCGCCCGTCTAACTGCTGCAGTCAAGCTTTTGTGATTCATAAATTCCAAAAAAAAATTAAATTAATAAAAAAAAAAAAAAAACGTATCCCGTTTAACGCAAAATCACAATTGTAAGAATTAATATCGTAACCGTCGAAAAATCATGAGAGAATTTTATGCTTTTGTAATAAAATTTTGATCGTTAATCCTCTCAACATAAACTTTATGTCCATATCTACATATAAGTGTCATCATTTTTACGAAATAATATTACACTATTGTAATTTTTCAACTAGAAATTTTAATTTTAATCAGTTTTAAAAATTGATGGTTCTCCATGCGAGTTGTAAAATGTTTTGAATTATTGATAAAATGATCGCGCGGTGTTCACAGAAATTTGTGGGGCCACTTGGGTGGGCAACATCGAAACGAGTAACGATAGACTCTACCAGCTAAACTTTCTTTTCAAGTCACGAGTATGATCGATCATCACGACATTCGGATTACGTTCTATTCAAAGAGACATACTACAAGGTACTCTCAGCAGGTAGCGGGTCCGCGGGACGCGAATCGAATCGGCCGTAAAAGCGATAGATTCAACGCGAGTAACCGCTCGCGTTTTCCGCGCCGCGATCGCTCCCCCAGCTAAAAGCGGCGCGCTTAATCGCGTGCGGGGGCTGAGATTTATTATTTATCCGCGGTTTCGTTGTCTTTAATTTATCGTGCGTTCCGTTTATCGACATTTACGACTCTAATGGCGCTCGCTATTCGCCGGGTGAGGCTGTTTAAATTTTTCAGAAGCCGAAGCGTCGAATCCGCCGCGGATTTCCGAGCGCTTATTTGGTCTCCGCCGCCGTCGCAAACTTTCCGCGTGTCAAACAGATGTAAATCATTCACCACTCCGACCGAATTTTAACGACTGCGCCGCTCGCCCGAGCGGTGTACCGAAAAAAAAAAAGAAAAAAATGCTGCGTACGCTTTTAGATCAGGAAACAACCCGTGCAACTTTCTCGGGGAAGGGAAGAAAAAAATGCGGTCGCGTGAAATTTAAGGCTAATAAAATGGTGAATTATTACGTAATATGAAAATTATTGGAGCAGTCCTTTTAGGAAATAAAGAAAAAAAATATTCTTCGCATTTTTGACACAATCGATTAACGCAGTTATTTAGGGGGAGTGATCAAATTGAACTTTGTCGAGAAACGAGAAAACGAAAAGGATCGTACCGGGAGTAAAAAAAAAAAAAAAAAAAAAAAAAAAAATTAAAAAAACGAAGCGCGAGCCACCGGCAGCCAGTATCGGAATTCAATTCCGATACACCCGATTGGATGTCGAAGGCGATTGATTTTCCTTCCAGCTGTAAATCGAGATTATTAGCAACGCGCGGTAGGTCCGTGCGTGCGATCGAGCGTATGCTCGAGAACGAGCGAGCGGACAAATGAATGAATGAACGGAGGTGCTCTCTATCTGGCGGAGGTGAAAAAGGGGGAAGGAAAGAGTAAGAACCCCCTTCTTCGAGGTCGGCTCGAATTTCACCTTTCGATGAATTTTTTATTCTTTTTCTCTTATCTCTTTCTCTTTCTCTCTTCGGCTGTTCGATATTCGGGTCCGTCCGCGGGTCTTTTTTTAAATTCACCTAGTTTGGATATCGGCGTAAATCTATTCTAACAAGGACCAGACTTTCTCTCTCTCTCTCTCTCTTTTTCTGTATGTATGTGCTTGTGCTCAGAAGATGCGTTGACTTTCAGAGAGGAAATGTAATAATGTATTCTTTTATTGCACGAGATGGAAGTAAAACTAGCGACGCGTTTCACAATGACGGATCGTTAACGTCGCGACGGCTCACACTTTAATTAACTGGCGATCTATGAATTTCTAAATATTATTTAGAACCGTAACGCGCGTGTGGCCATTATTTGTCGCGCGTATACAAAAATGCGGAAAGTAATGAGACACTAAAAGTCAAGACCGAATCGCGGCAATAACGCGACAAGTGAATTACGGCGCAATCGCCAGCTATCGCTTTAACAGCTTGCTCCATTTACGTTCGGCGACTTATTAAATTCGCGAAACACGCGGCGGGTCTTAGGCAAAACTGCACTTTTAAATTTACGTTGGAACGCAACTTAGGCAGTTAACCAATAACTTCGGCCGCTAATTTAGAATAATTTGTTACGAGGCAGCGAATTCGTTCTCGCCTGACTGGCCGCTCGGGTAAGACCGATAACGTTATCACTCGTATTTACTCTCGCCATCGCGTGCAGCGGCCGAGCGTGGAAGGCGCCGATTGAAACGCGCTACTTTTTAGAACGTCCGCCGCCCGATTGCTCGTCGTACTTTCGCCACGTCTAGACGAAGCGTGGCAAAATTTCTCGTTCAGCGGGAAACTAATACCGTGCGAGATTATTTGCCGGTCGATGACAGGTGTCTCGTTGCCGAATCCCGGGGAGTCTCTCTCTCTCTCTCTTTCTCTCTCTCGGCGTCCTTCCGCACCACCACGCGTCGCCAAATTAATTCGATCAATTAATACGTGCTTAAGCGAACGCGCGCGGACGACGCGCATTGGTTAATAACCAGCCGACTTGGGTGCCGTCATCCCCCGTCGCGCATCCGGAAAACGGCGCGCGGCGCTCTCGCATGTGGCTACGAGGGTTGCAAAACGGCGGTGGTGGCGACCGTGCACACGCCCGCACGTACATACACGCACGGCGTCCGATCGATATCACCCACTGGAGTGGTAGCATCGTCGAACCGCCATTTTCGCCGAGTTCCTTTCTCTTTTGTATCCCGCGGAGTACCATCCCGATTGAAAACCTCCAAACCGTATTTGCCTCTCCTTTATGTTCTTTACGGTAGAAAAGAAATTATACACTTTCTAATATTTTCGTTTTTCTTGCCATTTTCGGGCTCGTACGCTTTCTACCCGATGGTTGGACTTTTGCTTTCGGAATTTCCCTAATAAATTCTTGTTGGAAAGTATACGGAGATTTAAACGTCATTCGATTCTCGAAATTAGTGACAAAAATCAATTTCCTGGGCCTTTTTTTTTAAATTTTTGTTCTTATGTTTATTTTGTTTGCTTGCCTTTCCGTCGGTTTAATATTTTTGTGCCCCTTTGATTCGCAAACGTGGATTAAAGTGGCCGTGAATCGGTCAGGAAGTGGGCGTTTCATCGTGATGCAGATTTCAAGAGACACGCAGACTGAAGGAAAGAAAGAAAAGGAACAACGAAGAGCGAGGCGACTTCGTCCCTCACCTTGCCCGTTGCTTTTCGCAAATTGACTCTTCCTATCCGCGTTTGTTCTCTTCAGATTTCGTCTCTTTTTCGTTCCTTCGGTCGCTCTTTCTCCTGTTGCCCCTTCTCGCGAGGGTAATTAACGATTTAACAGACACGCTGGATGAGCAGTGCCGCGAGTCGGTTAAGCAAGTTGTTATTAAAACTGACGCAGTACTCTCTCACGAAAAGAGACAAAGAAAGAGAGACGAGAAAAAATGAATGAAATCGACTTATAAGAGAGCAAAGGAAAAAGGGATCAAGTTTATTATATATCGTAGAACGTAAGTCCCCCTCCGGGTATCCTACATGTAGGGAATTAGATTGTAAAGTATAAATTAACATAATAAGGTACGAAGTAAGGTACGGACACGTCTCGAGGCGAGAAAGATGCAGCAAATATAAAGAAAAAAAATAGAAACGGAACTGCATGTTGTAGCTGAAGCAGTATATTACTCTAATGAGTATCGAGGAATGTAAAAATTGATAAAATACGCGTCATGTAAAATAAGATCATAATAATGAAACTGGCAGGAACGGACGGAAGAAATGTTAGGAAAAAATTGATATTTTTGTTAAATGTCTATAACACATGCTCGTCGTAAATATTTCTGTCCAACCAAAACGGGTGAACTGTGAGCGGCACTGAGAAACGAATTAAGAAATTCGTCGGGCAAGAGCTAAATGGACAGTTTGAGAAAAAAATGCGTCACGGAAAGATGCGGGATCGGCGCCAGGAAACACCGGCGGACACAGGACGAGCGGAGATATGACGATGCGAGATGAGCAAAGCCGTTAATGTTTTGTGTATTCAAATAAAGAGCGGCGGCGATGGGCGCACATTTGCACGCAAGTCGGATTCGGGCTCGCCCATCGGCTAATGGCTTTATAATGCCTTCATTCCACATTAAAACTCCATCGCGGAGCTCTCCGACACCTCGGCCACGGTTTTCGCGGTGTCGTGCGAGAGATCGTCCCGGCCTGAAACAGTTCGCCGTCTGTCCACGATAATGCGGCCTCATCTTTACGCGAAATTATACGGTTATACAAACGCACAGAGAACCCAGCGCTAGAACAAAACGAGCCGTCTGAATATTTCTCTCGGGGTACGAAATTGAAGTATTACAGTGAGCTTTTTTTAAGATCTGCCTGCGCTTTACGCAATAAATTGGAAAAAAAAAAATTAATAATTTGCCCGACACAATCTGCTTATAAATATAACATAACTTGGCGTGTCGAGCAACGTTTAAGTCTCAACAAAAATTTAAAACGATATCTCGGTACGATTAAGACGTCCTCGGACACCTGTGAAAAATGTTTCTTTTTTTTTTTTTTTTTTGTAAATTATATTCCCATCAGAAGCTCGTGGCAAAACGTGCTCGACTTTAATAAGCAGAGGACGATTCATGCGCTCGCTAGCCGCTTCCCGGCCTTTTTACCGAAGCGAAGGCGCGATCGCAATCGCGTGCTTTACGGCGACGTGATAGGAGCCCTGATCAAGCGACCGGACATCCTCGATGTTTACGGCGAGACGTTGAACCGCTTTTTCCCTTTTTTCGTCGTAACGCTCTCACTGTGTCATTCCTCTCGGCGCCGCCGCTAATACCGGATTCCCGCCGCCCTTTCGTGCCGAACGCAACGCGTGATTTACGACCGAAGGATGGATCGGCCGGCAGACCGGCCGCGCCGTCTATTCATACCTAATGCTCGCCCGATACCGACCATAACGATGAAAATGTATTCATCCCGCTCGCTTTACGACACGATGATCGTCCGACGAATTAATAAAGCGAATATCTCGGCGGACGATAAATTTAATTCCAGTTTAGTATACTAATTAATTATCCCGATTACCGGTGGAATGATAAGTTACGGCTATCGTAGTACATATTAGCGAGCGCGGCGGATGGAAAATTGCACGTGATAATAACGTGTAAGACACGGATGAGATATTAAATAATTTGCAAGAATTCCCTAAAGAAAATATTAAACAATATCACACGCTACATTATTTAACATTGCAAAAATTATGAATAACTCTTTATCGCGATAAAGAATTATTCGCGTCACGCGCGCGAAGCAAAAATGCCCGACGAAAACCGGCGATAGGATCTCGTGACCGTGTCGGCGGTGATCAGCCGGTCTCGCCGACTTGCATTTCCAGCAAATGGTGACTCCTTCATCCCCTAATCGCACGGTCGGCCTGAGGATCGCGTGATGATGCCTTTAAACGGGGCATCCTGTAGCCGGTTAACCGTACAGAACCGACAACATTTGCCTAAGCGTGTACACGCCAGCTCGAGCAGAATCACTGCGAATAATAGTTCCTTACCTCGATCACATCAGATTTACCCACGCTAGGGATGAGAAAGTAGATACCGCGGCGATTTGTCCGCAGGATAATATCTGCGGCGCAACGATAAATAATTTACAATAGAGAGAAAAGAGATGCTTGTGTTATTTATGAATTAATTATATGATAACGATTTGAAATTGATTTATTTTTTTAAAGTTCTTGCATCTTAAATGATACACTTGCTCAGGAGCAAGAAGAATGCAAAAGGAAATGCACGAAAGTAAAAGAAAAAGTGAATTATTTCGGGAGCTTTTCTGAGGCGCGGAATTATTCGGTACAAGAAGTTTATTAGGGTTTATTTACAAGGGATCAGCTTGCACAGCAATAGGTGTATGCGTTCCTCACAACACAAGCATTAACAATATAACGCTCTACACTAACACTAATCGCCGCGGCGATAATAATCCTTTAGGTGTTCGCGGAGAGCGCGCCAAGTGTCGCCCGGAAAGATCTCCGAAATTGTCGTTTGAATTTCTCAACCTCTCGCCGCGTTCAAGCGACACGTGAATCAGACACGTCGAGAGGTCCCTTAGACTTTCGTTTAACTTTTTTTTTTTCTTTTTTTTTTTTTTTTTAAACAAAATTTTGTCGAAGGGTCCTCAGATCCCGTCAACCTAAACGTGCCGGTCACTTCGCGCTCCCTCCGCGTCGGAGTATGGAATTGGAACATAAATAACGATAACAATATCTTGTGATACGAAATATACAGCTTATATTACAAGAGATAGTGTAGCGTAATTATCTTATATCGCAAGTAGATATATGTATACCTATATACAAGTAGACTTTAGTCGCCGTACAACTTAGTTGCCCTTAAAGATGCATATACGTGTATTACGCGCGAATAATTATGCCGCCTTTAGAACGAAGATGGTTACATATTTACAATCCGTTTCGTATTCTTCGTGCGCGCGATCGAGCAAAGATCGTCGTTGCAATCTGTCTGCTCGACCTCGAAACAACGTGGCCGTGTTTCTTGCGTAGAAAAATACGTAAGTACGAAATGACGAAATATGAAAATATATATATAAAAGAGTGCGTGTAACGAAAATCTTTCTGCTTGAGAAGTTACGTGAACCAATTTTCCTAGCAGTCTTGGCAATCAAATAATAAATTGACGCAAAATGCACGTCAAATAAAATATAAAGACAAATAAAACTTGAAAGTATCTCGTATTTAGCATCTTTCTGCAAGTGCAACAGATTTTTGCGCGACGATTATTTCTTGTATTTCTTTTTTTTTAATTTTTTTATTTTTTTGTTTTGTTTTTTTATCGATTCCGAAGTGCGTTCTTAGGTGCATCCCGACTACTAGGATCGCGGCGGCCTTATCACTTTCAATCGCTGATCGAAACAGAGAGATACGTGCAGGTCGGGCTCCTCTTGGTCCTAGGGTTCAGTCGGGAGACAACGGAATCGCCGCGTCACGTGAGAGGGCTCAGGTCTCCTGTGCTCGCCACCATGCTCGCCAAAGGTTGAAAGTTCAGCCGAGAAAGCATTCAGACTCTCGGAGAGCGTGAGCTTTACGTTTTCTTTCCTCCGCTCTGTCTCCGCGGCGCGATAGAAAGACGAAGAGCAACGACTCGCCGCGGCCGACTCGACGACCTTTGGCACCACAATTATCGTGGCTATTCATGTTGGATCATGCACGTTTTGCCACTATGCGACACGCGCGACGAAAATCGATCCCCCGGTCGCACAGATTTCGATTTGTCGCGTTACGTGTGCATATATTATATATAAATGTGCGAATACTTGTTCATCTTACTTGTACTTGTATTCATCTAACGAAACGGAGACCGGCTCCTTCGCAATATAATAAGGAATTAAAAAAAAAAAAAAAAAAAAAAGGAAAAACATAACTGTATGCTAAATATTGCACTTCTAATGAGAAAATTCTACAACCGCTAAGAATTCTGAAAAAAGTGATAATTATACATTTTAGGTAAAAATAATACGATGGAAATCGACTTTCACCGCGCGCAAAAAATTTTTATCGGTTTTCCGCGAAAGTAGACGAATATTGCAGGGCGAATTAATCACTACGATCTCGACAGAGAAAAGTTGACTTTCACCATACGGAGAAGAATTAGATTCCTCCATGAAAAAAAAAAGTCACGGCACAATTCGCGGTCGAATTAAATGAGATCTTCAATTTTTGAATAAGAAAATTTAGTTTCTTCGTCGCGCAATCTTAGTAAAATATCTCAAGCTCCGTCTAGAGTCCCTTCGCGAGAAAATTGCAATCATTGTTAATCGAATGAAGTGACGAGGGACTACGAGGGTGAAAGATCCTGGGCCTCCCTACTGAGACTGTCCGTGGGCGACGGCGTGGCTCTTCTGGACGGCGACGGCGACGGCGCAGCCGGCGTTGAGGACTTGGAGACAGTCGCCGTGTGATAGGGTGAGAATCGGTGATGAGCAAGGGCTAAGGGCGACGGGTAGAGCGGCCGAGGAGCCGCGGGACCCGTTGGATTCTGTTGGGAGCTGGACGCGACCAGCTGCTGTTGATGATGCGCCGCCGCGAAAATAGTAGATCCGAGCGATGAGGCCCACCAGAAGTGGCCGAGTTGCTGCTGCTGCTGCTGCTGCTGCTGATGTTGCTGTTGCTGGTGGCTGGTACCCGCGGCCGATGCACCCGGATAGACCAAAGCGGGGTTGACCAGTTGAGCGTAAGGGCTGGCGGCCACGGCCGCCGCCGCCCTCAGCAACATTTGAGAACGCGCGGCCCATAAGGCTTTCTCTTCGAGAGTGAGATTGCTCACGGCGCCCGCCTGGAGTTGCTCCATCTCGAAGGGCAGCCGATGCGGAAACCTCATCGATTGCTGTTCCGCCAGCATCGACTCCATCGTCTCCCTGAAAGGGAAGCTGCTCCATTATGCATACCGTCTTCTAGCTGCGAAATTCTTGGGCGGAACACCGAGCCAGAATTTTATTAGCCGTTACAAGCAAAATTGTCTAATGAACTGTTCGCTTCGGTCCCAGATTTTTGGTTAATTTATCTTCCTTTGACATCGGTTTTAGATGTCATTAGGATTAATGATCTTTAAATTCGGTAGTTATTTATGAATTTGCACAGTAGCAAACGAATAAACTCAAGAAAGAAAGGCGCACGTTTTTCTCGCATCGCTATAGAACAATTTCAAGTCAGACCGATAAAATTTATCTAGGTTCAAATTATTTTATCACGGCAGATGATCAAATTTCTCGATATCTAACGTCAGTTAGCAAAAAGTTTACCTTTCGAAGTCCGTGAGACGAGAGGAATCCCGAAAGCCCTTGGCGAACGGATTACTGTCGATCTTGAGCTTCGTGATCTGTAACAGGCGGAAAAACGGCCGTCGGTTAGTACATGGCGGGCGAGGAGATTGGCGATCCGAGATCCGGTTGCCCCCGGACTCGCATTAACATCGGCGATCTCTCGCAAATTCCCCGATCTTATTCCCCGACGCGCGACAGCTCGGCTTCGCTTCGGGAAAATTACGTCACCGGACGGCCAACGGCGCGTGGCGGAAAACGGCCGGCTGTTTCGAAACGGTTCGTTCCATCGATCGGGAGTCAACGGCTCGTAAAATTAGAAGAAGGCGGCGAAGCGATGTACCTATGCGAGGTGGCACGGAGGGAGGAAGTAGGGGAACCGGAGGGATCGAAGAAGAGATAGGGGGAACGTCGCCGATGCACGGGAATCCTCGCGGGCGTTACCGGGTCGGGAATGCACCGCTACGGAGATTTTTCCAGCGAATAGTGGCAGCATAGGTTGATTCATCGCCCGAACCGAGAGATCGGATATTACTTTTGACCGGGGCAAGATAGCGACCGCGATATCGCCCGATATCGAATACGCGTGACAGTTAACCATTGGATAAAATGTCTCTGTAGCGCAATAGACCGGACAGTTTCCGACGTGTATCAAAAGGGTTGATCGTTCCGGCAGTGACGTGAGAAAAATGTTGAAGCGTAATGGATTTAAAGATAGAAATGTATCGGCGTACGCTGTGTGAATTTTAACAAAATGTCAGTTGACTCTAGTATACAAAGGGCGTTGTTAAGAAGAAAGATATTGATTCAACATTTTGAAAAATGTTTCGCTGTTATACCTCCTCGGAGACTTGTTAACAAAATTAATGATTCTCTCAATATTGAGTAAATTATATAAATAATCCTCTCTCTCTTTTTTTTTTTCTTCTTTTTTTTCCATTTTCTTTATAATAGGTCTATTTTATTCTAATAGTCTGTGCCGTGCTTAGCAGGCAACGTCTACCTCTCACTGCGAGGGCAAAGAACGCCTTGTTCGCGCTCGACACTTAAGAAACCGTCACGGTGGTCGACGGGAAGAAATCCGAGAAAGTTTGTCTACGTGTTGGTCTACATATCGTCACGTTTGTAGTAGCCTCTTAAGTGGTTAGACTGCATTTCCTCTGCTCGTGTGCGCCACCCCTACGGAAATCTACCCTAAGTCAGATCTGCACCCTAAGTTCGGTGTTTCGCATTACCTACTGGCCCACCCACGACGGATGGGACGGATATACAGGTGGCCCCGTTTCCGAAGTCTCCGACATTAACCATCTAACCGACATCGCCCTTCGTCTTACGCTCCTATTTCGGCGAAACCTTTGAGAACAGATTTCGTTGCCTGATCCCCATGGGGAATACCTAGGTTCGAACTGTTACCAAGTTTCCAAACATAAAATGTTGTGTTGAACCGGCAAAATTTTCCGCGTGTTTAAGCGCGAAATACATTAGCTTTCTCACGTTACAGAAAACTCGTGACCGTGACAGAAATACCTTAATGAATAATAACAAGACAACTTTGTATTTCACGAAAAGACTAAACATTTCTATTGTCTTATTACGATCCTCGTAATAAAAACCAATCTTATTTCTAATTTAATTATTAGTTTCTAATTAAAAAAAAAAAATATAAAAATATATGTATATATCATATAAAAAATATACTTAAAAAATATATATAATAAATATATCAATAATACAATCAATTTTTCAAAAAAGTGTTAATTGGGCACAAAATTGAATTAATAATGAGCTGATTAAACGACGCCGTTAATTAACGTCTTCTCAACGCGTAATGGCGCTCGAACGAAAAAAAGCATTGACGGTACCGCATAAAAATGTCAAACAAGCGCAGTGATATCCCTCTACGCGAACCTATCTAATTTCCGTCCGGCGAGCCAGCAGGCATAAATCAGTCTTGTCTTCCGGGTCGAGTGTCACGGACGAGATGCGACGCGGTTCGTCCGTACGACATGCTTCTACCGCTTGGGGTCTTTCGGAAGACTCCCTCCCGCTATCCGAGATGAGACACAGCACGCGTGTATTTATTTGGAAAAAGGAACCGCTTGTCGCAACTCCAATTGCTCGTAGGTGGTCCAATTAATCCACACTGCTTGAAAACTGGGAAGAAAACGAGGCGCGCATCCCATTTTCGTATGACAATTTAAGGAAAACCTTTGCAAATTGATATCGCGTACAACTTGATATTAAATTTATAAAATTAATATTATAGAATATGGAAAAAAAAATTTTACGTTAATGATGCGCAACAGAAATAACTAATTGCACCTATTAATGTAGCGAAAGCTTGTATATAAAATTCTTGATATACATATAATTATGTATCATCACCTAATAATATTAAATACAATTTATGATATTTAAAATAATTTCAATACTATTTAAATTCAATATTTAAGCTATTAGAATATTAAATATTTTCTCAACATTAATCTTATATTTCGTGTGTATCCTCTTATTCAAATACATGTCGTATTTTTTTATTTTCCCCAAGAGCCTCTACGGCAAGAGACGAGTCACGTAATAATTTACATCTGTAATCTATGATCGACATATATGAAGCAGCCGTCACCTTCAGTCTCCCGTCGCACATTTCTCTGATAATCGCAATGACCTAGCTAGTCGCGTTAAGGTAGCGTTCTCGATAAGCCCGCGAGACACGCGTGGCATCTCTTTTCGCGTGTAGCGTTGCAAGGGAGAACGAGCGCATCGACGATTGTCGGGACTGAAAGTCGTAGCACGACTTTCAGTTTATCTGCTCGTCGAAAGCTCGTCGCCGTTTTCGCGTCTTCGGCGACGGAGGACGATAAAATAAAAAAAAAAAAAAATAAAAAATAAAAAAAAGCGAGAAAGAGAAGGAAGAGAGGCAGGGAGAGCGACGAACGGAGAGTGGCACTCTTGGTGTGTCGAGTGGGTGGTCCAATTACCCTACGGTTTCGCGCTCACGAGCAGCACGTGCAGGCCCCGGTAATAAGACTCTTTCCTTCAAAGCTGAGGCTAAGCCGGTGCTAAGTCCGGGGCCGCTTCGGTTTTAGTTACGATTCCGCTGACATCATTAGCCAAACATCTGGTCCGCCACGACCAGCACCACCACGATCGCATCGGTCCCTTGACTACATCTCGCCACCTCCGTCTACGTTCTCGTCTGCATTTCCTCCTCTCTGTCTGTGCTCGACCCCCCTCGTCATCGGTCTGCCTCACGGTTCGCGTCGTCGTCGTCGTCGTCACTTTATGACCGGATCGCCAGCGATATTCCGTCGCGCGGGCCTTTGAGATCCGCGAGGCGGACCATACCGGACGTCGGCTCGGAAAGACTTCTGGTCTTTGATATCGGCCCTCTACCGCGTTTCGCCGACTGACTTCTTGCCCGAACTCTTTGCTTCACGGTGGGTCCGCTGGTTGCCAATGGCGTTACACTCGTAAGTTTTATCAATTTTTTCTTTCTTTCTTTTAAAACAACTAGCTTTGAAATCGTTTAAGATCTGTCTCAAGTTTTGTTAAAGCATAAAGTTCATCTTTTTTATTTTTTTTTTTTTATATGTCGGATAAATAATAATAAAAAAAATCATTATTTCTATCGCTTTTTATAAAATTATCATGGATCGCTAGCGATCTTATGCCAGGCGAAGTTAAACCGTCACATTCAGACGTAACACAAACGTGACGCGCACAAATTCTATCGTTGACGGATGAAATTCTGCGGCAATGTGGCGTTGAAACCTCGACGCCACTGGGACGGACTTGGCAACAAACGTGGCCGACCCGTCGAAGTTATACGATTTCGCTGACACGGCTCGGCCAAACGCTTGGACCACTTCCCAGACCGATTTACGATGTCGGCCGTGTAGCGCGCAGCGAGTGGTACGCCACGTGATAAATTCGCTTCGCATGCTCGACGTTCTGCACGGCCCGGTAGCCCCGAACCCGATGGCCAAGCGCATCGCCCGCCGCGCGCGAATAAATCCTCGGGGGAGATGCATCCCGTGAGATGACGCTCCGCCACGCACGAGAACGTATGTCGTGTTGGTACGCGATACGCGGTGCACGAACGAGACATCCCAGCGATCTTTTGCATTCGCGAGCCATTAGAAAGGTCGAGACGATTAACTGCGCGAAACTCTCGAAATACGCGTTAATAGTGAAATTTCGTACGACACGCGTGCAGAAAACATAAAATTAGTTAACAAAAATTAATGATTAATTCGGGCATTATTTGATTTAAATTGTATTTGGATATAAGTACGAAATCCGGCTCGTTACGACAATGTCCTACCGTCATCACGCATGTCTCTTTGTATGATCCTTTTTGCGGTACATCATATCCCGCAGAAAGAAGACTCGATCTCGTCTTTAAACACCGGCCGCCGACGTACGTCGCATACCGCTCACAAAGCAGTTTTCAAGAATCCTCTTCGCGCCAATCGTACGGAAAGGTACTGTCGTCATTACTGACGGCTAATGGGCGTGCAGAAAACCGGGTCTACAAGGTGTCCCGTCGCTATCGCGACTTTGCAGACATTTTAACAAAAAGAGAACAAAACTTTTATTTTATCTCTTTCTTAACGAAATTTTATGATGTAAAATATAATTAAATATTTTCCGAATGGCATTAATCTAACAAAATTTAAATTAGTAATCTTGTTTAATTTTTCCGAACGGTATAAAATAATTTTCTACGTTTTTGCATTATTAATTACTTAATACGAAAAAATTTGAAGAAGAAGGAAAAGAAAATAGAAAGATTTAGTGTTGCGAAAGGTAACGCTGGGACACCAGGTATATTCGTAAGCACCACGGCTTCGACTTTGAAAACGTGTCACGCGACGAAAAGTTGAATGCGAAATTCGCGCGTTTCCAAGGTCCGCGGCGTGGCGGAAAGTAATTTTCTGTCGGGAACGCACGCAGGGCACCGACGTCGACCGGCCGGCGTGCGAGGCGCGGCACGGTCGGCCCGAGGACAGATCGGCACGGCCGATCGAAGGACAGGTAGCCAATTACGTCCAGCTGCAGAGCGCCGGAGACCAGATGAAAATTGAGAGAGAATTTGCGAACACGGTGGGCGGAGTGGACCCGGGCGGGCCCGGATATACCGGACCCCGAGGTACTCGCGGTTAGTGTGCGGATCCGATTGAATCTGGGGATCAGGAAGTCCTTCGCAAAGGAGCGAGAGAAAGGGATCGGCTGGGTCGAAAACGTCAAAAGTCGAACCCTAAATTTACTGTTTCTTCCCACACGCAAGCAAATAAAGCTCTAAGAGTGATACGGATCCGAGCTGCGTCCTGGCGTAACAAGAAAAACATTCAACAACCGCTTGTCGAATCCGCAACTGACGTATTCAGTCGCAGCTTCTTTTGCACAATTGAATAGCTAATAGATCTCGTCTCGCGATACTTTATTCGATATGCAATTAACGTACGTGTAAGCTGTCACGAAGTTATAAAAATTGCTTAATGCAAGCGTGAGTTATTAACATGGACTTTGCGTTAATAAAAGAAACGTAGGAAAATGGCTCGCCAAGACGAGAATTGTGTTTTAAAATGACGTGCAATACATTTTTCAACGCCATTTTAGGTGATATCGTCCGACAGTTACGGCATGTGATCTTCATGCTCGACGATTACGTTCCCTGTAATTGAATAATAAGCAGTTGATTTTTCTCAGCTCCCGAGATAATTCGCGGCGCTATAGATTTTTGATAGGCAAAGTCGTTAATTGCGTGCCGGCGAGATAGTTATTATGAAAATTTCGAGAAGGCGTGCGTGTTCGGGGCCCATTTAAAATTAAAATCCTGGCAGAGCGTGCGCGCGATATGATTAAAAGGCTCGTCTAATAACCGCTCGATAACACCTCGCGTATTGTTCCGGCGCGCGCTCGTAATCGAATTTGCAAGACTAATTGCGCGAGAGGCGACCGGCGACCGGCGACGAGGCGGATAAGCATCGTAAACTTCAGCTTAGCGCGGAATAAAGTCGGCATTATTTCACGCAACGATAATATTCCGTTTATCGGGGAACGCGTCTGTCGATCGCGTCAAAAACGCGTGCGCGCGCGGCGTTTAATAGCTGCTTACAAGGCCTTACACGTCAATAAATCACGCTCTGTGAATAATCAACCGGGTTTTTAATCGAAAGTGACAGAAACGTCATGAAAGCCTGCTTAGCTCACCCGTAGAATAAACCATGAGCATTTTTTTTATTTCGCGTAAACTCTCGAGTTTTCGAAGCTACGTAGACTAAGCGCATGCAGCAGAGATTTTCAAGTGCTCGAATCCCCGAATTTTCGTACCCTTAATATTTACGTCCACCGGCACGGATCCCTTAACTTCTTGACTTACTCCGGTACTCTAATCCCCCCCCGTATCCTCAAATCCTCCGATCTGGATCGCGTTAGATCCCCGGTTAATATCCTGGATTCTCGAGATCCTCGAAACTCCGTTGAGGAGCTTATTCGAGGCGTTATCGGTCCCCTTTTACGCGGGTCCTCGAGACGAGGCAGGCACGGCGGAGGCCGCGCGAAATGAAGCCGTAGGTAATTGAAAGGGATGCTTTCGCACCCGTGGTCCGGGTATCTAATAATAGATTTAATAGAGACACGCTCATTGAGACACGAGGGGTCCCCGCGCGCTCACTCGCCTCGACGCACTATTTAGTGCCGCTTGTGTGCCCGCGCCGCTACGCTCGCTCGCCCATCTTGCCGCCTTTTTTCGCCCTTTGCCGGTGAAACGCCGCTCTGCCGTTATGGTGACGACTAGCGATAAAATTAAATTATCATACGACGGCTGATTTATAAATACGTCGCGACGAATGCAACGCCACGGACGATGTTTTAATCCAAACGCGACGATCCCGTCAACGGGGTGGTCCCGAAATCTAATCTACGCACGATCCATTTCCACTTTCTAATTTAATTTACTTTTCGTTTTTTTTTTTTTTTTTTTTTTCTTTAATCCAGAATATAAGTATTTAAAATTATTTTGACATCTAACATTTTACGATGGTATTACGCAACAAGATCTTTATGTTTCATTGCGAGTCTCGAATCTCGTGACATTTAACACTAACAATAATAATTAATTGATATTTGCCGTTATCTTTCTCATTAAAATTACAATCGAAAGGTCTGAAGTGTCCCGCATACACTAAGGAAGAAACGTTCTATCACTGACAGAACGACCGGTGTTTTCGGTATATACGCTGTGTATCGCGTATAATACCGGGACTCATGAAAATTCACGCAACCACTTGAGCGTTAATTCCCGGCGGCCGCTCGGCGCGACGGTGGAAGCACGAAGCCGCTGCCTGCCTACCGCCGGTGTCAAAGGACCCCGAGAAAAGTGTGATATCAACGCGATCATTAACGTCGCGTCGACGTCGACGAGCGGAGGCGTGTGCGTTTTAATTCCCGCACTCACGCAATGCGCGTGTTGTCTTGTCTGGGGCGGCGATTTAATTAATTTCCACACGCGATTTATCTCCCGATTTAATACGGTCCGTCCGCGGTTTTGAGGAAACGGTCGTATCGCGAGGTCGTCTCGCCGACGAGATTTCCGAACTAGGCGGCATTTTAGCGGCGAGATAGAGGCGTTTGAGACCCGGGTGCGGTGCAAACGGAGAACCACGTTGTGTCAGCTTCCTCTTCAGTCTCGCCGAGAAGCGCGACGAGAGAAGGCGGAGTAGTATTGCGTCCAAGCGGGCATCAGGTTCGACGAGGTCGAGACACACAACCGGCACGCCGCCGTGTGTGGCTTCGAGAAGGGACCCAGCCCTTTCTCTTCTTCTTCTTCTTCTTCTTCTTCCTTCTTTTCCTCCTGTCTCATTTGAACGCGATTATTTATGTTTTCTTTCCTTCGCGCCCGCGCCGACGCCGACGCCGACGCCTGAAGCCACTAAGATCATACTCTTCTGCCTCTTCTGCTTCCTCCTTTCTTTCTCAATCGTCGATCTTCGGTTCCTCGGCCTCGAGAGGGAAACGAAGAGGACAAATAGGCCCGAGGATTTAAAAAGAAACCTCTGGCTATCGAACTCGATCATTAAACAGGATTAAACAGTTGTCCTAGATAATATTCGTATTTTTCAACCATGCAAAGATCTTTAATTACTTTAAACATTTTAACAATTAGAACGGAAACCAGTTTCCAATTGTGGACACACTGTAAATGTGTTGTAAAAATTAAAAATCTACAAATACTAATAAAATTTCCGTCAAATTAAACTTCCACGTTGCTCTTCGTTTTCCTTCCCTTCTGCTTTCGTACTTTTTCTTGTTCCTGTTTTTATTCCTCGCCTTCGTGCGCTGTTTTCTCTCTTTAGTCGGGCCGCTCGGCTCATTTGGTAATGCTCGAACGCGGTGGCAAGTGTCTGAATTATTGCCCGACACATATGGCGATTGTTAAGGGGCATAGTCGCCCATATTTTTGGACATTGCCCTACATAGACCAGCGACGAGTTTATTAGCGCTTATTTCTGACGATTATTTCTGGCGTGACGTTACATCCTGATTTTATTCATAATCCAGTCAAAATGTTTACAGCACGATTTTATTCCGGCGAGCTAAACGGCGTGATGCAATTATTCTGCAGTCAATTGAAAATAATTTGCTGCCAACGACGTTTTACTGGAATAGCTTTAATAAAGAGTCCGATCCTTGTATTTATCTATATTTGTCGAAATCCGGGTGAACGAGGACTTCCTGCGATGCATAACGTAAACGAAACGACGCAAAACGCATTTCGATGACGTCCAATGATATTTCGCAGCCTTGAGGCGCAACTTCCGCATCGCGTCAATTGCCAAGCGAACCGCGCTCATTTATTATTAATGTGCACTTACGCACTTAATTTACGGCAATTTTGTACCAGCCGGTGGAGTCGCGCATCCTGCGACGAGGACACGACGAGCGTGGGCAAACATGTCGTTAAACGCGTGTCGCAATTACGTCACCGGGGAGGTATATCGGGTAAAGCGCACAAACATTGTGGTTAAAGGCACAATTTTGTGCATCCGCAGGACACGGGCGTCTTGCAACAGACAAAATAATTACTTCTAATCGCGTAATTATCACGAGTTTTTCTTTCATGCCCCGCATCTCGCTTTGCGCAATTAGGTACTCGGAACTGAAACGCGCGCGGTTGTTTTAAGCCTGTTTTTTTTTTTTTTAATTTTGCCTAGAATTTAAAGTTCCACAAAGATAAAAATTAATTAATAAATTTAATATTTTAGGTTTAAATTTTATAGATAAGTTTAAATAGCTACGTTTCTCTCCGCCAAAAAAAATGCAACATACGTAATTTGCGGGAAGTCAGAGGGATTCGAGCTTAATAAAAATAACAATGAGAAAGGGAATAGATGAAAATGGATCGTAATATCGCACGCGGTCGAGAAATGTCGAGCTCGTCGCGCGACGAGTCGCGCTTGCAACACGACGACCAGAAATACTACAAAGCGGAGTGCCACTATGTTGACAAATAAATTTCCAAAAGTGAGAAGCGCTGGGCACCTTTTCAGGTCAGTAAAAGCAATAAATCCGAGTACAAAGTGCGCGGACCGCGAATAATAAACGATTACGAAAGCGTCAACTGCGTCGTCGATAAATAAATGTAAAACAAAGAAGAGGGTCAAAGCCTGTGAAAGTAATACCGTTGTAAATGACGAGCGACAATGAAGAAGATGGCCACGACGACGGATTTTGTTCTTACATAAGTCTGCGAAGTCGGAAAATTCTCTTTCGAGAAAACAATTGGCCACGCAAACGGAATTTATAATTCGTTTGCGATTTCAAGCTGCGACGCGTGCATAATTTAAGATTTATTAAAATTGATTTCTTCGAAATGAGTCGCTAACGAGATTTCGTAACTCATTTACGTTTGAGAAAAATCGTGGAAGCGAGGAGCACCTTAAGTCCTGAAGTCCGGCCGTGGAAGCGTTAGTTCGCATAATGGATGTCCACAACGTCGGGTGGGAGGGACGAGGGGAGAAAGAGGGAGAGGGAGAAAACGACGAAGAACACCGACTACCATGAGAGAGAGAAGGCGACATCGGGGGGCGATAAGGAGCCGGCGGAACGGATGGAGGAACTTCCCGGCGAGCGCGCGCGGCCGGAGGGAAGGAAGAGAGGCGGCAGTTAGGATATGAATTATGACGTGGTGCGAGCGAGAAAGACGAATCGAGTTGGTCGCATAGGTCGTTACGAGGCTCGAGAAGGGAAGTGCGAAGCCTGCCGGGGAAGTAGGAGGCAAAAAAGCGCCATCCGCAACGATACGCGGTGGCGGCGGCGGCATGGGAGAAAAAAAGGCAGTCCTCGCTAAACGAGCGCACCCCCGACAATGACTGTGACGACGACGACGATGACGAGTGACGAGGTACGCGCCAACCGCGACGAATGGCTTTCGAGCCGGTGTACGCCGAACGGGGGAAAGCCTGGTACCAAAAATCAGTAGAACGTGCATATGGATATGTTAGCCGCGTCGATGGGGAGCCCGAGCCGGAGTGCCAAGATCGTTTACCATCGGAAATCAACCGTGACTCGTCGCCGCCGATGGTGACGGCAACACGCATTTCAGCCCGAGATTCCCCGCAAGAACCATTTCGCGAACTGCAAAATATTTCAACTCTCCTGTTCGCGGCGAAGTCGAAATAGCGGACGCTGGCGCATTAATCAAATTTAATAAAAGTATAAAAATAAAGCTGGCCCGCCTTACATTGTTGGCGCCCGAAACTACCGGTGTCGCTCTTTTTCTTTCTTCCTTTTTTTTCCACCTGCATTCCACTAATGTTATTAATATTCCCGCTTTATCTTATTGCCCGCAACTATTTCAGGTTCGTATATCCCCGTAAGCTCATCAACCATCTCTCCGTGCGGTCTTTTTAATATATCGCCGATCCCCATCTTGTCAACAACTGTAGCCTCCTTTTTCACCGAATCTCGGGGGGCTTGTTTCACATTCTAAACAAGTCGTATCTATCTATTCATCTACCATGCAACATCCGCCGTCTGTCGCGCGCTCGACTGCATTTCTACGTCACTAACGTGCATTCCACGATGCACCTCCGTCCTTCTTCGTCTCTTTGCTGCTCTTGTTCGGCCGCGGCGCCCACCGTCGACGTTCGCGATGATCGCCCGCTGCTTCATCCTTCTCGCCCTCCCCGCCGACCGTTTTATTCTACCCCGTCTATTTTCGAACTCGTTGAAAAGCTATGAAGACGATGACTTTCGTACGTGCGGCCATGTTTGCCGCGAAACGCTCGTTCTGATTGATGGTATTGTCGGGAAAATATCCGAGATATTCCTCGCTAATTACATTTTCCTATCCGCCGGTATAATTTTCCTAATGCAGAACCCGTTAATTAACGATCAATAAACAAGAAACATTAGAGAAAGCTGGCGTCGAAATATTTTACACGGACGTAAAAGTCCTTCGGCAAATTTGCGAGTATTTACGAGTCGAATCTCGCGCAAAACCTCTCGCCGTCACGATTTCTGCCTAGCACGAAAGAATCGGTACCCGTCTCGAAGAAATGATCGAGATGACGATCGGTCGACGACATTCGACGCGTCTGTCCAGGAAGACGCGGGGGAAAGAAAAAGAAAAATAAAAAAAAAATAAAAGGGCGACGCACAGACGGACGGAGCGGACGGAAGAAGCTCGGAGGCGACGAGGAAACCGCAAAGAACGATAATGACGAGACGAGAGGACACAGAAAGTGAGAGCCACAAAAGAGAGGACGCCGTGGAAGAGAAACTGGCCCGAGGTAATTGCCGGGGCGTCTCTTCGCACCTCATCATCATCATCAACAGCCGCGTCGTCCTCGTCGTCGTCGCCATAGCCATCGAGGACCCCGGGACCACCCGGCCCGTCACCGACGCCGATTCCGTCGGTTTTCGTCTGCACTGGCAGACGAGGCGCGCCGTCTTCGTTAAGAGTTTCGTCGAAACGATGACAAGCCTAAATGAAGCATTTCGCAATGCCTGAACAACGTGGATAATGATCGAACACTCGATACTTACGCGGGATACCTAATCATGTCAGTTTATCACGATAGATTAGACAGCTAGTTATTAATTCTTTTCTATTTCTAATTGAGGTCGCAGTTATTGTTACACGTTCATGTTATATTATTCCTCGAAGCATCCAAGTATTTCTCTCTCTCTCTCTTTCTCTCTATCGCTGAAAAAAGCCTGTCATCCCTCGGAGGAATCCACGATCGCCGCGCTGCTTCTCGCGGCAACCAGAAGAGAGATCGATTAAACGGGATCGGGATAAGCATCGAGAACGATGCCAGATAGTTGTCCGTTGTCGCCTCTGAGGCTCGTAGATCTTGCCTACCTACGTCGTGGTCCGAAATTCCAGCCGCTGCCGCGGTGAGAAGGGGAACGACGAGAGACCGAGCGCAGCGCGGTGGGCCACGCGGCGGAGTTGGTAGCGACGGAACGGGATGCGCCGCGACGCCCGTGGAATGCGAACGACGCTGACCTGGACCACACATGACGCCCGCAGTCGGCTCTAAACGACTATCGTGAAATACGATAATGCCCGTCGTTCTCGCGCGCGCCGAACACGGAATCTGAACTTGGACACGGAAGACGAGAGATCCGGGACTACGACTGGCGGACGTGGCGTTCTCCTTACGACCGTTTCCACTGCTGCGAGAGCACGCTTTTCGGTAGTTGTACTCTGTGTTCTAACAATGGCGAACCTATTTGAGGAAATCTATGGCGTTCCTAGTATACGTTTACTCTTTACGTTACAGCGACTAGCTTTACGGTCGTTGGTATTTAATTATTGTATTTTATTACTTAATAAAAAAAATAAAAATAAAATAACGAAATTCTTTTATTATTAATAAAACATTTTTATCTGCGCGAATAATCGATCGTACCTCCTCGAAATAAAAATAGCAAAAGCTGTAAAATATATCACGTAGCGGTTCGATGCGCGAAAAGGAAATGCTCTTTCGATATCTCCGCGTATCCAGCGGCACTCGTTAACGCCGACGTATCCGCGAGGTGTTACGCCAGTGTCTTCGCTTGCTCTCGACAGAAACGATTATCGAGGATGAAAGAGAGCCGCGACGGGCGAAATGGAGGAACCAGTCCCGTGCGGCCAAGACGTGGCGAGACGCGGAGGACCGGAGGCGACCGGACAAACGTTACGGACCAGCCGGAGCGAGAAAGAGAGCGGAGCCGGCAAAAAGAAAAGTAAGAAGGTGCACAACGGTAGCGAGAAACAAAGTGAAACTTACGAGCTGATTCTGATAGGCGGTGACAGCGGTGAATATGGCCTCCGGGAATATGAAGGTCTTGTGCGGCTCTTTCTCGAGATCCACGATCGGCTTCGTCGTACTCGAGTCCGACCGCTTCACCAGGTGGATCCTCGGCTGGTACTTATGCATGGAGTTCAGGACCAACTGCGAATTATTAATTATTGCGCTTAGCATTCTCATCCAGCTCTTATTTCGAGGGGTGCCCATTAAGATTCTCGAATCACCGACGGCTCATTATTTTTTTTTCTTTTTTTTTTTCTCTCTTTGGCGACGAAGACGCGAGATTACATCAAGTGCCATGTCGCGTTGACTTCGGTCGTTTGGGGATTTGAATCGGCGACGAAACTGAGGGCATGCGATAGCATTAACAACAATGGGGATCGACCGCGGGAAGAAAAAGCGTATGAATTAGGAGCATCTCCGGGTCGAGCGCGCTCCCCGTTACCGTTCAAAAGAATCACTTTGCCCGCGTCTGGCAGCGTGTAATACCCTGAATACAAAATGAGTGCCATGAAGAAGCGCTGCCCCGATCGGAGATCCTATTTACGTCAGTCATCCGATGAATTAAGGGCCCCGATCTTTCGCGCCGGCGAGAAAGAGGAGCCCGAGCTGACAATGAGACGAGGGGGAGAGGCTCGAAAGAAGAGCGAGGTGGGCGAAGACGCGGGCTCAGATTCCCGTGTCTTATGACAAACGAGACAACGGACTGTCAAATTATCCCGTGAAGCGACTAAATCGCGCTACGATGAAATTCGTTTTATCGACGTCATTTTTCTCCTTTTCGTAAACGAGAACGCGCGGTGGGTCGCGAGGTCGCTCGAGTTTGCGGTGATGACATTCTTGATGACTTTTTGATTTCGAAGCTACGCACGCGCGAAGAACTGACTCAATTAATTATCCTTCTATATAAGTGTCGTTTTTTTTTTTTTTCCTAAATGCGAATACAATTTTTGTACAAAAGAAAAAGTCGCTCGTACGTTGTCACTTCATTTTCTCGTAACTTCACGCCCTTCAAAATTCTCTCTGACCGTTTCGCAATGTCATCACCGTTGAACTTTATCGGCTGCAAAGCCGTCCGTGTGTCACCCTGTGTATGATTACGGTGAAATAAAAAAATATTCGGAAAAAGAAAAAAAAACACATTTTGAAACGACGTGAGGGAGATAAGATAAACGCTTTACGCGACAAGGCGAAATGTCGCCGAGTTGCGCTCCACTTTGCTGAACTTTGTTGAACCTAACAATCGATGCCGGTCGATTTATTAATGCAACAACCGGAGGACGTGGTAGGCGTGCACTCGCTGTCTTCGACGCCGACGATGTCGTACTTTTAGCCGCAGCTGCGCCGAGTAACGTATAAAAATTTAATGCACAAGTTGTCTTGAAACAACCGCGTTCACCCCCTATTCTCATCTCACCCTCCGATCGCGAAAAACGTGGAAAATTCTTCGTCAGAAAATGTCGCCAGTTCGAGAGTCATACACAAGGTAATAAAAACCAGTTAAACGGGACGCGCCAACAACCCTTGTTTTTTTCTTTTTTATTTTTTTCTTTTTAAAGATACTCTCGTCTTTCGTAGAATCTTGTTTCTCGAAATAAAAATTCAAAGTTATCTATTTCAAATGCAACAATAAAAAAAAAAAAAAATATATATATATATTTAAAAAGTTATAAAATAACTACAATTATGTGTTTCTAGTTTAATAAAAATGTAACTGATATTTATATTCATTCTCATATTAGAATTAAGAGATAAGAAAGGAGCAGGCATCTGCAGATTTGTTCCATCTCACTTGTCACCGGCTTGTGGATCATTCAGAACGACGGCGAGATATTTTATATTCGCTGTGGCAAATCAATGCACGTTACTCTGTAAATGCGCGCGAATCGCGCGATTAAGTTAATCATATTGCAGGTGTAAGAACTTAATAATAGAGATTGGTCTTCGTGACGGTCTGACAAGTGTCACGAGGAATTAACCGGATACCTAAGGATATGAGAAATAGACAGTCGAACGAGTTTTATTAATTAATTAATTAATCAATCCAATAAGAAAGTTAACACATCCGTCGTAGCGCGAATTGCAGTCTTGCACTTCGTCGGATTTTGCTTTTTATAGCGGTCCGATATAGAAACGCCGGAAGTACGAAGATAATTCATACAAAATGATTAGCGTTGATCTGCTAAGTTTTTATTCACGGCTTCATTGAGTTTGAAAATCTAATTCGATCAGCGACACGAAACTAATACGCTCGCGGGTTGTTCTTCCTCTCGTCTTTATTTATTCAACGTCTTTCGAAAATTGACGGAAATTATCATGGCAATTCAATTATCGCGCCAATCTGCGGCGGCACGGCGATTGATCTTAATGAGACAGGGCGAACAGGGACGGGAAGATTTTTCTAAAGATACTCACGTGTCCGTGCCTGTCCATGTCGTTGTTGGTCAGCTTGACTTTCTCGAAGGAAACGACCTGCTTTCGGAGCTGCTCGCCCGTGAAAGGCGAATCCGGATGGACGTAGAGCCGGGCCGGTGCCGGCGGATCTGCTTTTCCGGCCACCAGCCAGCAGCTTCTGTGATATGCGTACCGATATCTCTTATTGTCGACTGGCACAATGTCCATCAGGACCGCGTAACGGCTGTCCGCCTTCAGTCCGTTGAACGAGACACGACACGTTGGGAACATCCGCCTGCGCAAACACAAACGTATCACATTAATCAGAGGCATAATTAACAATTATTATTATTTTGTTTTCTTTTTACAAAAATTAAAAGTACAATTTCTTAAATTGTTATCGCTTACGCTGAGATTATCTCGTCTCGACGCAGAGGCCGTAAACTGTTTTCTAACGATTACGTTACGAAGCAGTTTCTGGGAATAATATTTCTAATTGCTAACAATAAGTAGAAATAAACGGGACTTAATTAATTCTTCGTTCTCCGTTGACAGAACTCTCGTTGCGTATTTTCGACAAAAACAAAAGCCGTCGTCGTTTCGACAGTCATTGGATACGGGATGGTTGGCGATAATTTTAGGGTTGACCCGCTCATGGTCATCGAAAGAGTCCGAGGAGAGAATAAGCGAAGAAAGGAGGCAGAGGCGAGAGGGTGGCAGGCCCGGACTGGGGATTAGTGGCGAGAGGGCCGCGGAGGGAAAGGACCTGGCGTGAATGTTTTGCCTCGGAGGCCAAACATTAATACCGTGTCGGGCCCCCCGCTGCTCGACCACTAAAACGCGGGGACACCCGCCGATCTTATCTACGTCTTCTCCTCGGTCCTTGTCGACTCGGTATGCATTCATCCCGCCAGCACCACGAGTGTGAGTAATGCTTTTATTTATCAACCCGTCTTTTGTTAATGAATTGAACGAGGGAGAAAGCGAGCCCTCATCCTCGCACACCACCGTTTGTGCCTGATTTTCAACCCTCCTTCCGCCTTTCGCGCGACTATTTCTCTCGTGACGCGGACACGGAATTCGAGAACGTCCGCGACAATTTCTTTTTCAACGGATTATTCGTTATATTTCTGTCTAATAGCGATCTCCGAGAATAAATAAATAATTAAACTTTAAGAAAAGAAAGAATAAATAATGAATAAAAAAAATAAATAATTAAACCAGCGAGCTTGATTTAAGCGTCGAGAGTATAAAAATCTTTAACGATAAAAATAAGATCTTTTAAATAAAACATATACTGATAGAAACTTGCAGCAAAAATAATATAAAGCTGCCGTATTAAAAATATCTATGAGCTAAAAATAAACGAGAAGGATGCCTTCTGGTCTGAAAATCTCCATAGACAACGAGAAGCGTAATGGAAGAGAGACAAGGGAAAGGGTCGCCGAGGGTAGCTCCAGGATTGCCTAGCGGAAAGTCTAAGGGGCGTAAGTTGACGGCTGAAGGGAGCGTCGACCAATGTCGCTAAGACGTAGATCTAATTACCGACGCACGAGTAGGCGCGCATCCGGGTGGAGGAACGAACCCCCCGCAGAAGGGAGAAACCTACAGCGAATAAAGAGCAGGGATGTTGCCCGTCGTGGCGGGCAATTAGGCGCGCGACGTCCGCGTCGTCCCTCCTATCTTTTCCGCCTCCTTTTTCTTTCGGAATGTCTTCTCGAGACTTCCAGCCAGCGTTATTCTATGCGACCGTTCTCGCACCCCATCTTGGTAAACTGCGACCCTGAGTATTTTTTACTCTCTCGTAATACTTAACAAATGCATTAAAAAAAAAAATGCGTGATAATATTAAAATAACCGATTAATAAAAAAGAGAAAAAAAAAATTATCTTTACGACTTTTTGCGTTATTTCTATGTCGCCCTTGTGCTAAAAATGCGTTTATTATTCCACGGCCAATTTATTTTATAGAATATCACGTCGATAATAACTTTACGTCCAATGTTAGCATTTCCGTCGTTAAGTCGAAGATATATGTTTGAGAAGGTGGTATATCGCGAGCCTCGAGACAAACCGCGAACATAAAACTTCTCGACTGCCTTCCGCGAATAGGCAGCAACTCTGAGAGATGCCTCCCCGAGACTTCTCCCCTCACAGTGTGATCCCACTCGAATCCTCACGCCTCCGATCGCCACCGCTCGTCCCAAGGACCCTTATAAACTGGCATAAGCTTCGCCCGGTTTCTACACCGGCCTGACTAATTGACTGACGGTCAATATAGCAATTTAACCCGCCAGCTTGCCACCAGCCCGTTTCCCGCTTTTTATTCTCCCTCTTGCCGACGCGTTCCCTTTGTCATCTATGCTGTGTCCAGGTAATCCTAACTCTTTCGGAATTTTATATTACTGGAGTATATACATGTATATTTGTGTACGCGTGTGTGTGTGTGTGTTTGCGCTCTTATCTTTTTATTTGCACGATACGTTGTGTTAGGTTTCTTGTTATCCGCAATTGAATTTGTTTACTCAGAAAGAAACTTGAGCGAGCGGAAATGTTGCACATGTACACGTGTGTTAAGGCTTACACTTCACCTAGCCGATTACTTCTTGCTGCGTTTTTCTATACTCGCGCCAATTGAAGAGTTTTACGTTTAAGTCTTCTCTCTCCCGTCGTTTCCGAGTTCGTGATCCATACTGCGCTTATAGCGTTTTCTATTTTCTTTTTTTATTTTTTTTTTTATTTATCTGCAGCTACTTGTTAAATAATATCGGTTTACCGCAAGATAGATAGTTTCCATCGATCTCACTAATATTCTCGCCAATTTATCCTCCCAAGGAAATTTTTTCTCGCAAATACAAATCATAAAAGAATACATTTTGCTACGTGACGAAATTTTTCATACCCTTGTCATTTAATATTCCTTGATATTCCATCAAGAGTTTTAGGTTCCGTTTTGCGTACTGTAAAGGACTGGCTTCAACGACTTTGTAAACTGCTGATTGTTCCTGCCTTTGTTGTCTTGCCCGACTCCCACGATTAAAGGATCGTAATTTCAATGCGATTAGGACGTTTGCTTATGTTTCGGTGTAACGTGTCAGGCGAGTGACAGCTTGCTCGGGGTAACGACACCTCTCGCCCTAACCCTAGTCCCGTTTCTATCGCCTGGTTCCCCCCTTCCCCCGGGAATTTTCGTGGGTGTCGCGTCATGACCCGTGGCAGGACGTGATTGAGTTTGCAGCGACGTCGCCCCGGGGGCAACGGTGGTTTCGGGACGAAGACCGAAGGGGTGAGCAGCCGCGAGTAATGAGAAAGAGTCAATCGCCCCGGTGTTGTCCAGGAGAGAAATTTAGCCCGCGATGCATTAGCGGTACATCGTCCCGCGAGAATTCCCCGGAGCATCTGGTTGCCCCGGGGATCGGCGTAAATCTCCTTCCCCTCTTCTCTTTCCCCCGAGAAAACGATTCTGAAATTGTTTCCGACTGCGATCCTTCGATTAATTGCCGTAAAACGCGCGCGACAATTTCTTCATTTCGCCCGAGCATCAACGGACAAAAGTATGTAATAATTATATCTCGAGTGCTGTATACGATCTGGGACTTATCAACGTGAGAGATATATCGATCGTTCTTTTAGCGGAAATTGATAATCTCGAGTACTTTGGCCTTACCTGCCAGTCTTAGTGATGATCATCTCCGTCCCGAGCTCGTTGAACTTGTCCCACAGGTCCTTGGTTTCGAGGTGACACACCACGTGCCTTAGCTCCTCGCAATTCGAGCGTTCCTGAAGCAGAGGATTCGCTACCGGCGAGACGCCCTTTCCGCTCGTGCTCCCGGTGTCGTCCGTTTCTGGCTCATCCTCCGGGCTGACCGTTTCCGAGACCGGCGGCGGTGCACCGCGAGCGACCCCAGACCCGCTGGCTTCCCTCTCTGTAATCCATGTTTTCGCAATGTTTAACACAGGCCATTGTCAGACGTGACGTTGTAAAAATATGTCTATGAGCTAGCTCCATAATGTAACGCCACATAATACTGTATTATCTTTTACGAAGAGCCTTACTCGTCGCCGCGTCATTACTATGAATTATTATCCATGGTTTTTACTCGCTATCGTCCTCGCCGGTATACACGACCGGAAACGACCGCGAGAGGGAAACCACTTCCGGCACGATCCGATATAAAAATCAGAGGGGGTCGCTGAAGCGTAGTAAAGCTCGAGTGCGAGCTGGAGGCGGTCGCGCTTAAGGACCGGCATTTATCACCACCGCGCCGTGTCATTGACGCTCGTTTTTACCCGTTCAGCCGCAGTCGCTAAAATAGACGACGACGAACGGGAGTTAACGTGAATGAACCGCGCTCGATGAATATTTAAGAGCCGTTCAATTACAGTTATATCTCGCCGTTCGTTCCCCCGATTCGCGACGATGTTTTCCTCGCGAACTGCGGCACTTTCGCCGGCACCATCGCCGCGGCGAGCGAAATTAAAAACGAGGGCCCGCTCGTCGGTTTCGTAATTTACGAGAAGGCCGCCCATTATCCGCAAATCGTTATTAATTTTCCCCGAAGGAGCCGACGCCGCGCACATATTCTCGATAACTCGATTCTAAATTACGTATCGCACGTACAATCCCCGGCGCCGATTAATATCTATCCTTGTGCGCTTTAATGTTACGCCGCATCCCACCTCGCTCCGGACCCGCAAAATTTTTTCGAGACCTTACTCTCGCAAGAAAATTCTACGAGTTTACGTATGCGCGGACGTTAATGAAAAATCGCTTTTCGCGACGCGTGATTTATCGGCCTGTTTGACAACTCTATTAGCGGAATAATGAAGAAGGGGAGTGTTAAGATTTTAATCGGAAATTAATTAAACCCTGAGAAAACCGAAAATAGCAGGCGGGAATGAACGACGCATCGAAACGGTGTCATTCGACCGCCAGACATCTCGATGCACGAGACT